>NW_026517448.1:0-100162 GCF_026319265.1 Colletotrichum chrysophilum | reverse complement strand
TCCCCCATCGTTCACGGCTCAACTCCAAGGAATAGTCCTCGAACAGAGTGGAAACGACGCAGGCCGAGGACCCGGAACATTTTTTAAGAGAGGAAGGGAAAAAAATGTCGCGCGCTCACATTCTCTCACTGTGTCAATTCTGCCGAGTTGCATTAGAGAACGGCTAGCAACGCTACGCTACCTAGATTTCGAAGAGAGGGGGATCCCAGCGGCGACGACAGATGGCCCAGCCGATGCCTGGTGCCTGGGGTAGATTAGAGACCGCTTTTACGGTTTGCCGTGCCGCCGCCGCAGCTGTCATTGAAAGAGGAGGATCATCATTGCCCCTGGCCCCGTCGAAACGAGGCAATTTCACCTTCCGTAGGCCCGCGTCGTCGACGATCGGTGCGGTTCCCTCGAGATGAAGATCGTGAAGCGTAGCAAAGAGAGGCAGAAAGGGGTTTAGTCACAACCCCAGCCCGGAACTATCCATGCCGTGCTGACGAGTCGAGCGCCTGTGGCCCGCGGAGTCGCTGACTCGGGAAGGGCCCAAAAAGCCGAAAGTTGCTGGACTGGACGGCCGCCGCGTACCACACTTGCACGGCTGCCACGGCACCGGCTGCAATTAAGCAGCTGCTACCCTTTCAAATCAACCACAATAGTGTAGTAGCTCACGGGCTTTTCTTGCTCGTTGGGGATTGGTTCGGACAGCTCCGCAGGGCTGATGGTCTGCTTCTCCCACCAAAGGCCGCGCACGCGCATTCCCTTTGTCGTTCGACTGCGCTGCCGTCAATCGCTGCGACCCGATCGGCTTCCATGAGCCGTAGTCCTGGTTTAGTGCTTGTTTCGAGATTCCAAGCTGCTGCTGCTGCGCGGCTACCAGGACGGAGAACCCCTAAAAACGGAACGCAAAAGTCTATCTCGGTTCATTCTCCGCGACCTAGTCACGACGGCGTGCGAGGTGTTCCGGCACCATCATCAAGGGAAGGGAGAAGAACGCATACTATGACGAAGTCGGGTTGGGGCAGCTGGCACGCCGGCACCGACTCGGCCATCGCACATGCATCATCATCATCTGTCATCTCTTTGGAAAGAGACGTGTGTGCGAAATATGCCAAAGATGAGGAGACAGATGTCTTGTTTCCCGAGATTGCGCACGCGCGTTACGAACGAACCGGATCGTCGGCGTCCTTAGACTTGAGGAGGGGGGCGTGGTGGCAGTTTCTTCCTGTTTGGGGGCCTGGGAGTACAACACGGGTAAACGGGCAACGAAAGCACAGGTTGCTGGTGGCCCAGCGCCACAGCTACAGGCTGCTACCTGGCTTTTACCAACCTACCAGAAGGATTAAACGCTCACTCACCCCCACCACACGCACCGGAAATCCCGTTCGTCCAATTTGAGGGGGTCGTCTATCTGACAACCTTAATACCACGGCGCTCCTTGGGGGAAGGGGGGGAGTCAGGTGCGTGCACCGTATGGGCTGGGTTGTTAGGTGTGTGGTTCGAGAAGCATTTCCCCAAACGGCGCTGCAGCAGCACATGCCGGTGTCCCGTGGTCCATGCTGCAATGATGCTGCGTGCCTTGTATCCGTACCGCCGCAACACCTTTTGCCGTTGTTCCCGTTGACGGGATGGTAAGATGGGCCTCGGGCGTTTCTGAGCCTGGGAGCGCTCTTGGTCATTGTACTCGGCATCCTGGGAGAGAGCAACAGGACCGTTGGGGGGCGGTGCACGCGGGTACTCGAACGGTTGGATCATCACGGTTTGTATGGGACAGGAGGGAACGTTTGTGACGGGCAATCAGGGCGTTGCACCTGTGTACGGATACGCTCCCAACTTCTCTTGCTCATCTCCTTTCCCGTTGGGCCCCATCGGGTTTGGGAAGGAGCTTGTTGCACCGCCCAGACGGTTGTTCGTTGGCGAGACTTGGGAGCCGAACGTCGTTGGACCGGGTATGAGTGTGACATGTCAACACACACACAGAGACACACATACACAAACACAACGGGCGAGTTCGAGTCTGGTGTACGACCTCCCAGGTTTTACCTGTCTCTTGTGTGCGTGTGGATGTGTCAAGCTCTCCCAATCTCGGTTGTATCGTCCTCTGTACACCCTAACCTGATTTCGAGTCCGGTTCGGGAAGGTGAGGAAACGGATTGGGCATGTTGTTGGTGCGTTGGTGCGGCGCGGGTGGTGATCTCTTCGGGGGTCTGGATGTTGGGTTGTTGGTGGCGGACTGCCTGTTGGAGGTGATACCAGGGGGGCGAGGGGACTGTTTGCGGGCTTGGCTGTAGGATGCCAATTTGGATCTCATCGTCTTTGCTTTCTGGAAGTTACTCGCAGCGTCCTGGGAAATGCCCCCTTCTGCGATGCTTACATCCTGCTCGCGAGCGATGTCCCCGGGAGACGGTGCATTTCGCGGGGAAGCAGGAAATTAGGGATTGAAGCTTATCCGGGGCGGGCGGGGTTCAGGACGGACTGCTACGGCCGGTCTTCCGGCACGTCCGGGCGGCGCTGCGTTGATCGGCCTCTGTTCCTGGGCCCGTTGGCATCTTCATCAATCTGACTTTTCAACGTCTCGCCTTACCTTTGTTAATTGCAGGGGCGCGCATTGCCGGCGGGTTGCGGCGTGGCCGGTGGGATTCTTTGAGATATCGAGGCACAATGTGCGACGCTTTTTAGGCTCATCTGCTCTTCCCCGGATGTTGCTGTCAGAAGTTAACTACCGCCTAAATCTCACATCTCGGAGGAGTCCGGTGACGATGCGTGATACGAAGCGCTGGAGATGGCCCAATCCCGGCGCGCACGAATTTAACCAAGAAGTTTAAAGAGAATAAGGGGAGAAATGGCCGGTGTTTGGGAAAATCCTGAGACGAACTCGTCGCCCGCGAGAGGGAAGGGAGAATTAAGCTTGAAGTATGATTGACTGCCAAGGCTGCCTCGGCCGGGGGGATGCTTGGTGACAGGTGGGAATGTGGCCGGGCACAGCGCGCGTGTGCGTGCGTCCGTCCTCTTTGTGGGATTTCATTTTGGTTGTGAGAGTGATGATGCCTTTTCGGCGGCCGAGGGAGGTTTGATTGCAACGGACGGACGGGCGGTTCGGAGGTTCCTGGTGTTGCGGTGGCGGGACGGGTGTAGTTAGGGAGTTAGTCTCAACCTTCTGTTCTGGGCGGCTTTGTGGGATGACGGTGACGATGCACGGGATTGGGACTCGGGCTGTTGCTGGCCTGAGATTACACTTACACAATGTGCGATTGTACGGCTTACTCTTTCTTGGGGATGAGGGCGCTTGCTCACTTTCCGGCTTGCGCTTTTTGCTTGATGGGATGAAAGGTTCCTTCAAGGTGGGAGCTTGCGAAGGCTACGGTTGGGGTTCGGCGGTGTGGTAGGTTTCCGAGCATCATGATATTACCGTCTGCGCCCTCACCGCCGGTGTAGGTTGAGTGGTTGGCACTGCCCGTTGTGATGTGCGTGTTCTACGGGAGGGTTCCCACCTGGGACGACGACTACCGTGCCACGCAACGGCTGTGACGTGCACATCAACGGCGCCCCGGACGTGACCAGGCGCGAGGGAGGCTGTGTAGTTGAATCGCCTCCCTCGAACGTTCAGATTGTTCAACCGGGTTTGCGTGTGAACCTAGGTACTTACTCCCCATCCGGCAAGTCTGAGCAGGTGTCCATCTGCTGCTGCCTTCACTGTTTGCGAATTTTACATTTTTGACACTCGGTTTCTGGGACGTCAGTGTGACCAGTGCTTTCTCTCCCTTGAAGTTCGGATTGATTCTGGCGCTTCCATGTCTTCGCTCGTGTTCTATTGGAGAAGACCGATCCAGACGGCTGGGTTGGGGTGTGTTTGGGAGAGCGAGGATGGGATGGAATAATGCCGAGGGCTGGCTGATTGGACACATCGGACGGTTTGGGTAGAACCTTGAGTTTCCTATTGCGGAAACACATACAGAGCGTATGGAAAATGGAAGGTCTTCTTCGCAAGAGGCAGCCGGGTTGTCAGCGTCAGCCGCGCGGATGTGTCCGTGGATTGTGCATGAACGTTTCTCTCGACATCACCACCACCCCCTCCATCCCCCTTGCACGCACATCATCGCCACTGCGTGTTCATCATGAGGGGGAGGTTACGATTAACATAGATCAGCATCGCCATCAGAGGGCTGAACGGCATTCGCATGAAGGGAGGGATGCTATTTTCGGGGCTGAACGGTACTTCCCCCACAGCGGCGGCGTTTCTGGTAGAGCAGCCGCATGAAAAACGGTACGCGTCTACGGCGTATACGATGCCAAGGTTAATTGCTTTGTGGGCATGGCTGGCCTGGGCTGAGAGAGGGAGAAGGGCCAGCTGTCGGGGAATTACTAGCACGACTATGGGCGAGGGTGATGGCGAGCAATAGCGGTCTTTATCATATGGACAGCGGTTGGATTTAGGGTTTGTAGTGGACGGGCGCGGGCGTTTGGGTGGCTTCGCAGCTTTTCTTGGTTTTGCATGATTTACGATTATTTTTGACAGCTGGGCTGAGGCCGGCCGGGGTGGGTGGGAGGGAGCATCAGCCACTTGGTTTGGGGCCCGGTGGAGGCCAAGACCCGGTGCGGCGACGGCGAGGGCGATGCGGAACGGACTGTGGGCGGACGGAACGGTCGCGGGGCCAGGGGGGGGGTTGACTGACGATGATGTCGTTTCGGTGGGGGAGGGGGTGAGTGGTGACGGAGTCAGTTATGTTTTGGTCTTGATATTGGGATTTGCCAAGTGAAGGGGGTACACGAGGCGAGGCGAGGCGAGATTGTGTGTGTGGTTTTCTGGGCTTGGCGGGTTGCGGATATGGGTGCGTTGTAGAAGGGAGGTTTGATGGAATACGCGGACAACTAGACTTTCGTGAGAGAGGTGTTTTGGTGGTGTGGTTCCTTGTGGTGATGTCGATAAGTTAAGGGATAATGAATACAGCCTGAGTCAAGGCGCGGCTTCATTGGTGATGTGAGGGAAACCGGAACCGAGCGGCTGGGTGGCGGTGGTCTGTGTAAGGCTACCTTTTTGCAGCTGCCTGTGCATGAGGGAAGGACGTTTGTTCGTTGACGTGAGACTGTTTGCTTGATGTGTCACTATTCATGGTGTAGGCTGCCGACATTACGGTTTCGGTGTCGGTGTCGGCGTATTGTGGTTGTTAGCGTTTTGCTGCCGTCTGGGCGAAGGGAGAGCGCAGAGACAACGAGACCGAATTGATGACGGAGGCTATAGCCCGGAAGCTCTAGCTTCTTTGGCAAACTCTTTGAGACCAAGGTGCAACCTTTATTTTGGGATTGGGTTGAGTCTTGTCCGTTGGAATGCGAGGGATTGTCATGGCTGTGGGTTTTGGGCTATGATGAGGTTTATCTCGGTGCCTTGGCCAGATTACGTGTTGGAGGATGCTTCTTCTTCCTACTGCGGCTTACTTTCCGCTGCAGCTGTCAGCTTCCTCTGAGGGATCTCGCCCGATCTCTCGTCTTGGGACGAAGGACCTTTCTGCCAGCGATTCCATGGTGCGGTGGAAGCCACTTAGTGCACCGCGGGCGGCCGGACACGCCCCCCTGTGAGGTCGGTGTACCTTATTTCTCTGATCGCCGGGCTTGGCTTATTTGCGCATCTACATTCCGAGTTTGAACCAAGAAAAGTTCCCACCCGTCCCTCCCGAGTTTATTTGCGTCCCCCGGGGGCTACGCCGTGCTATCTTGGTGCTAATCTGGGTGAGACGGATGCGAAGAACATTAAAAACGAAAAAAGCACACCTGGTCAAGTCGTGTCTTTCTTGACCCTTACATCATAGGCCATGATTTCTCATCTATGCCCCGTTCTGGAATAGGTTGCTCGTGAAGATGGACTACCCGGCGCGGGGCGTTGGTCAGCGGCGCTTAGGGAATTGGAATCTTTGAAAATTTACCTTTGTCGATTACCTTTGGTGCTAGCGGAGTGACCCGATGGAACGTGGGAGGACGGGCGTGTAGGACGGAAGGGCCAGTCAGCAGCGGGCGGTTTGCTGTCATGAAGCTTGTTGACGTGGGCCGATGGATGTATCCGCCAGGATCCATCACTTCTTCTCTATTCAACTGTGTGAATGAACGCAGATGGGACAATATGGGGGGGTCTTGGCGAATCATGAATCGGGGGTTCTCCAACATGAATCGTGAATAGATGGAGATGGGGGCAGATTTTGTGGGAAATTTCTGCGGTGGTTTGAGCTGGTATTCCAGAGCGCACTTGTCATGTTCACGTAGCCAATCTATTCAAACCTTGCGGCTGAGGGAAGTGGAAAAACTGGGCTGGATCTCCTTGCTCTTCAACGGGATAAGGTATGCTCTACATATTGATCTTCGCGACTTGCTTCTGCGCTTTGCGTTCCTGCGACCGAGACATCCAGTCGGAGAGTTTCACGAGTGAGAATTCAAAATACGAATAGTCCCGCTTGTGCGGCTGTTATGTCTCGTGTAGAAAACGCAAGGTTTTTTTTTGTTTTTTTTTTTCCTACAATTCAGCCGGACATTTCCTAATTACAAAGGGAAAGGAGAGACACCTTAAAAAGAAGCACTAAATTAACGTTGGTTTGACTTGGAGCTAAGCCGATGCTTGGCGGACGCCTCGCATCCACCCTACCCTCCTACCCAGCCTCGCCTCAGGATTAGGGTCGCCTATCCATATTTTGACTCAGGGCGCGCGATGAAGGAAGCCCCGTGACCGTGGGACTGTAGCCGCTGCTGGAGCAGTCTCAGTCAGTTGGAATCAATCAGTTGATTAGTTACTTGTGCAAAGTAACCACTTGCCTGCCGAAGCAGATCGGCACAACGGACGGATAACCTGTTTGCGCAGGTGCTGTGGACTCAACATGCCCCCTGCCTGAACCTGTCAGATACAGCGGGACCAGCTTGATTGGCTATTTGGCACGAACGGCACGCGGCACGGGAAGGGTGTGGACGGGCGCCGCATGGGATGGGGATCAGGGGAGGGGGGCTGTTACGGGCGGCCTTGGGGATAGGTCAGGTCCGGTCGACCGCAAGGATGGCAAGGATGCTTGGTATTATGGTTATCAAGTCTGGTCCCGTGGGCAAAGGCAAGGTTAGGGGCAGCCGAGCCGTTGTGAGGCTTTGCCCAGCGGGAGTGAAGATGTGGTTGATGATCGACCTTGCTGAGGTGCTTTACATCGGGGTGTTTTGATTGGATGGGGGCCGGAAAATTGGTCATGACATGATTTGCTGACGGGGGGTGGGTGAGATTGCGGGCTCGGATGGAGGTAGGTACACTTGGTGCTTATTTCGATGGGATTCTGGGCTTCTTGTTGTGTGTATGTAGGTTGTCAAGTTTTGTCGTCAGATTTATTTCTTGGTCTATGGGTCGTCGGGCGATGCAGGCTTGGTCTGGGTCGCAGGATTTGCGAAGGATGGGATGGGGGGATGGGCGCCGCCATTGGGGATGGGATGGGATGGGATGTGGGTGGGTGGCGTTCTCGGTTTATGCTTCTTCTGCGCCTCAGAGGTACATGCAGATACTGGATGGAGACAAAGGGTGAGCCGATATGATGAGCAGCCATGCCTGGAGCCTCGCTGCGGTTGGTGCGGTCTTGGTCTCAAGGTCTTGACCCATCATTGTGTGCGGTGGTTGTTCACTGGTCTGAGTCTCTCTGGTGGGTTCTTTGGCTGAGTGGCTGAGATGTCTCTCCTGTCCACGCCTGGTGTCGGAGCCAAGCATGCCCATGGACATTTTTCTGAGTCAAAGTTTGGGGGGGACTTTGATGGTTTTTGTGCAGAAAATGTCTTGAACCGGTCGCCCTGTTTCCCTTTCACTGGAGAGCAGGAAATGTCTTCGGGGTCTTGGGACGTCCACATTAGCCTTGGTATGTGTCATTTCGCCAAGGCCGCCTCCCTTTGGGTGGCTCCCCTCCGATTGACGATGCGCCAATAGAAGATTTAGGGTTTTGGATAGTGTCCTGTCGGGAACGGGGGGAGCCTGAAGGGGGAGGCAAGGAAGGGGGGCGTGTCGACGCTATTTGGACATGGGCTGAGGGCCAGTCCAGAGCGCGAGGTTGCCTTTTCTGAAGGTGATCCGTAGAAAAGATGACATGCTAGCGGTTGCCGTTTGTAGAATAGCATTGGCAGACGACAAGACAAGCAAGTGGTAGGCAGGCGGGCGGACTTTGCCGTGTTGCATGGTACTGAGGTGCGGTGGGCTAGGTGGGATTGGATGGGTGGACGGTACGCTATCTGCGCTGCGTGTGTGCCGTTCTTTTTTACTTTTTTGTCATTAGGTGCATGGAGAACAAGGTTGAGTTGATGCTCGGCAGAACCTTGGCTTTTTCGTTCTCGGTGGGAATTTTGAGATGATGCGTGCCTTTCCGGGATGTGGAGGAGGGATGGTTATGGATGATTTGCTGGTGATTAGGTAGAGATTGGGTGATTGTAGTCAGCAACCACCAAAGTTCCGTATTTGCACGGAGGCTGCTGCATGCCTAGGCAAGGTAGATCGGAGTCTGGGTCCGTTTCTTGGGGGGCCATCATCAACAAGCCACCCCGTCCGTATCCGAAGTTAACGGGGTTGGACGGATACGGGATACTGGATACGGGATACGTATGCGTGCTACTCGCCGTACTGCACTGCACTGCGTGCGGATAGTCGAGGTGACAAAAAAAGACACCGGCGGTTGGGGGTTGAGACTGGGCTCTTTTATTTGAGTGTGCAGACGCATGGAAAAAAGAAGCTTGTTCTTTTTCTGGAGCGGTTCCTTGTTTCGGTAGCGACGAACTGTTGCACGAGTCGGGTCTCTGAGGGCGGACGTTTCGCGCGACGTCGGACGGTGGTTTGTTCTCCAGATTTCGGGTTGATGGGAGGCACACTCTATCGGCGATCGGAGTTGGTGTCCGTTTTTCTTCTTTTCTGTTTAGCGGTTCTGGGTTACAGTATCCGTTCCACGTATGCAGTAAAGGTACCCGTACCCGTTGGGAGTGCTTCAGGAGAGAGAGGGGTTTGCGTGCATTGTATGCATCTCAAGTCGGGGAAATAGCGGCCTTGCAGGCAGATAGACTCACCGAAGATGGGAATGAGATGGGAATGCTGGAGCCCAGATACGGAGTGGTGAAGGTGAAAATGAAAGTGGAACCCGGCATCTCGAATACAGTGGTGGTGACGTTGTTTTTTCGTGTGGCCGCGGGAAGCACGGAACAGTTTTGGCGTTTTTCTGGAGACCATTCGCACCTTGTTTGACGGTTATTTGGTCAGCAGAATACCTTCTCCAGTGGGGCCCAGCGCCGGTGGCTTGCTCGGCCTGGCTTGGCTTGGCTGGGCTCGGCTTGGCTTGGCTTCCCATGGCTAGGATGATTTTTTGTCAAATGTCGAGTTGCGTTGGAGGGAGTTGGGGGTGAGGCTAAGAAAAAGGCAAAGGTGGCACAGTGACTGGGCGAAAGCGAGCGAGCGCGAAGACACTGGAGAGACTGAGCTGAGCTGAGCGGAGCGAGGTGCGGTGCTGAGAGCCTAGAGGTGAGCCAAGACAGAGACAGAGCCTCGGCGGCGCATCGTAATCGTTCCTTTTGCCTTGGTATGCAGTCGCCGTCGCAGTCGCAGTCGCATTGCAGTCGGTCGCATGTGGAGCAGATGAGGCAGGCAGAGGAGACTGGGAGGATATCCATCTGTCGAGTCGAGGCGTCGAGGGTCTCTCCGACTTCAGAATTGCAGCATTTTTTCCTTTTTTGGCACCTTATTCCCAACTGTACGTAAAAAAGGCACTCGACCAAAAAAGCCCGTCCGCCTAAGCACACACCCCTGACTCGGCCGACGAACGAGAGGCATGGGACAGTCAGCAATTGAAAGGGTACGTACCGGCCTCGGACACGGAGACATGGACCTCCACTCTAAAAAAGCTTGGTGCAGCGACTGTCGAAATAAGCTTGATTTTTTTTCGAGAAGGGAGGGAAGGAACCAAACGATACGGCAGGTGTACGTACCCCCGACCGGCCGACCGTTCCTTCCCTTCCTTTCAGTCAGGTCCCTTCCTCAGCACCACCTTACCAACGAGGGAGGTACCCGCCTGCTGCTGCTGCTGCTGCCTGTACCGTACTTTCCACAGGCAGGCACCTACCTACCTTAGGTAGGCTGCACCTGCTGGCAATGGCAGGCACCACTGAAATCCTCCACTTCTAGCGCTGCTTGTGGTGCCTACAGGCAGGTGCGAGTACATGCTCCTTCCTTCTAAGCTAGAAGTCCTTGCCCTGCCCGCCCGTAGATATCACCAGTCTATCAATCAAGACGAGGAAGGTGAGACTGTAAAAGTGAAAAGGTTCGAGGAAGTCGCAGGTGACATGAACTTGCCGCGCCTTCCACCCAAGCTTCAAGTGAACGGAAGATAGGTAGGTAGGTGCCTTCCATCTCGTCCGAATGGCAGCCCGTGTGGTTTCCCCCACCACCTCCCACATCAACACCACCACCTTCGTCTTCGTCAACCTCCCGCAGCCACTCACCTCGTCTTCCGTCATCTGCGTCCCATCGTCTCAAGTCCGTCGATTCGTCAGTCCTGCCTGCAGCGTCTGTCTCGGCATCAAGTCAAGCCTTGGCTGCTACTGCTGCTGCTTTCTTACTCGGCATCATCTACACTCTGCCTCTGACACTCTCGGGTCGGACGGTTATTACATACACCTTATTGCCATCCCATGCTCGCATCGCATCGCATCGCATCCCACACATGCAGCCATAGCCGTTGCCGCACCCGTCGTCGCATTCGTGCTTTCCATCCGCTGCCGCCTCTACAATTACCACCTCGTGGACTTTTGCCATTTCTGCCGACCGACGGAGGGCCTGTTTGTCTGAGCTGAGCTTTTATTAATCACTCACGGCCTCCCCTCCTACAGCTTTATCCTCAGCAATCACCGTCCGCCACTCCCCGGTTTTCTCGCCCTCACCATCGTCGTGGAGATACAAGATAATCACTTATTGGGGCATCAGGGATTCTTGGCGCCACTCTCACCCCAACCACTCACTCCTTCCACTGATACCATAACCCACGATCGCAGCCGAATCGGCAGAGGGACTTTCGTCTGCCCACCGCATATACAAGATACAAGCTTAAGCGGAGCCGTTGTTCGTCAAAGACCGAGAGCGCGAGGGCCACCCAGGGGCAGAAAAAAAAACGAAGGGAAGCGAGTCGTCAGCTTCTTCCATTGTGGCAGAGACACCACGGTGGTGCAGGTGGCCAGACCACTGTGGAGGAAATCCGAGCCAAGATTGTCACTCCTCACCACTTCCAACGACTCACGCCCTGGCTTCAAGGTTGGGTTGCCAGTCCAGTGAGCACATTTTCTCGCGCCCGCCCTGAGGCACAGCACCATTTACTGCAAAGTGCAAACACGCAAACCCACGCCATCTGGATCACTCGGCACGCCAGAAACGCCAGACCCTGGGAACCAATCCTACCGCCTGAGCCTATCGATTTTAGCTTATTCCCGTGGGAGCCCCAATTCTGCCCGGACATCGCTTCAGTCTCAATTTCATCAATCTGTGCCGCTGGTCCTGCCGTGTATCCGCACCCTAATACGACAAGAGTCAAGTACGGCACGGAGAGAGACGGCCGGCTTGAGTTACTGGCTGTGGCGGCCATCAAACACACAAAGTCTTTACTGCTACCACCAGTTCTCTCCTGAGCCACCCAACCGGCCGAGGCATGCAAAGAATAAGGGAGGCCTACTTGTTGCACGCACTTAATTAACAACCGCCGTCGACATACGTACGCCGGAGCCCTCGTCGTCATCATCAGCCTCACCACCGCACGCCAGTCTTTGAACCGTCTCCATTCTCCCCCAGCGCCATACCCCAAAAAAAGAACAGATCAGTCCGACTGCTCGGGACTTGGTCCGTTCTGACTCCTGGGAACACCGCGTATCCTGCGCACTATCCGAGGTAGGTAAACAGCCACCGAACGCTACACCTCTCTCTCTCTCTCTACACAAGACACTGCATACTTCGTCTGTTCCGTCGCCCTTGGCCCCATTCTGCCCTCCGTCTCCATCTACAGTTCCCGCCGCCGAACACCTCCCGCATCCCGAAGACGTACGCAGCCCTCTGCCCATCCGTGGCCCAGCCTGGCTCTCCCCTGAACGGTGGCTACGCCTTACGCCGATGATCAAGAACAAGCTCATTCAGGCCGCGGGAAAGTTGGGGCTTGCGTTTGACTTGGGGTGACGGGCGACGACATCAACCACACTGCACACTCAGATTCATGTTCACAATACCCACCCACCTCCCACATCCCGATGCCGACGCAGCCCTGGGATCTCAAGCATCCCAAGGAGCCCTGTACTTTGCTCTCACTCTGGAGCCCCGTGGACGTCCAGACTCTGGCAGCCCTGAGTCTGGTACGGATAGCTTACCCAAGTCCCTCGTCCCCTTCCTCACCTTAATTTTTTCCGCCGTCAATCATTGCCCACTGCATATTCCCATGTTCCCACATATTACTGTTAACATACCGATGCTGCTCCCCCGTTGCCAATCATCCCAAACTGCGCCCGTCTTGCGTCGTCATCCCTCCCGTCCACACTCCCCTACGCTAGCTAACGCTACACATGCTGACCAGTCACTTCACTTGCACAAGTGTCCTTTAAACTTGACTACTGTGGAGCTCCGGAAATCCCTAACTCTACTCTACGCAGTAATATTCCCGTCCGTTCGGCCTCTTGTTCACTCCCGTCCAACCAGCAAACCCACCGGCCATCCGTCCTAAAGCTTGTCACCACTACGGGATACATCTGCAAATACATGGCAGATACCGTTGTGACCACCATTACCACCACCACCAGCCAACCAACCAACTCTACCGCAGACACAACCGCAGCAACCAACGGCCTGTCCGCGTAAACCCAACCCGCCCCGAGGTCACATCCCAGACACGCCCAGCAGGGAACCCAAAAGCGGCATTGCGCACCCAACCTTTTCTGTCCTATGTCCCCGATCCGCCGGGCCTTGACTTGCGGCGGTATCCCTGAAGACCGTTAACTCTGTGGCCCCGTCACCCTCCCCCAGAGGCGCCAAAGAACCACCCGCCGACAGACTCGCTCTTTCGGCACTGGATCAAGCATAAAGAAGCCCACGCAATCGGCAGCTCCTGGCTCGCCGCAGCCAATCTCATCTCAACCATACACACGCAAACCGGGCCTTGTCGTTCATCTCCCGCGTGTCTTGCTCTTATAACAAGTGTCAAGATTCCCCATAATCATTCCGCGGCCTGACGCCCATCAAAATCGAGCTTTCCAGACTTTGGACGACGATCCGACACACGACATTGACGCACGCATCCACCCGCACCCACATCGCCGCCGACGCCGCCGCCATCATCGTGGTCACCTTTCCGCACTGCGGTCCCCATCCAATCCATACACCAGTCTCACCGGCAGGCATCAAACGGCACTTCATTCTGCTCACTGTGAAAGGTACGTCTGCGCTTCACGTTTCAATCATCATTACCAATCCATTTTGTCCTCTTTTGTTCTGCCCCCGTTTGACCCCATCTCGGCCCCTCTTCCCTCGGTTTGTCGTAATCAAGCTTCGTCGTCGATCAGGCGCATTGTCTCCTTGTTTGAGCTGGGCTTCCGCACCTGCGTCACCTCTTGTCTCCCTCGACTGGTCCAGTGTCACCCTCTTGCCAGCCGTCTTGAGCGACTTTGGGGGCCACAGCAGCCTTGCAGGGGCCTGTCAGCGATTGGTCCCAATGCACCAGTGGTGTTGCAAGGCATCAGCAGCAAAGGGCAGAGACGGACAGAGAGAGGAGGGAGTGAGTTCACTCCAGGCTCAGCAGCAGGCGTCGTCGTCCAAAAACGCAGCACGGAGAGAGACCTGTCAAAGGCAGATCATACGTCTGAGCCGATGTATTTCCCAGTGCTTATCGGCTCGGCTGAGCATCATCACCCAGTAAGCACATTTAGCACCGCACATCTCCCATATCTCCGACGACTTGATCGTCGTCCCAAGTCTATTCAGTCGTCTGGCTTCTCATCTTTATGCACATCGCCTTTTTTCCCATGGTCGGCCCAGTGTCACTCGGCCATCGGTCATCTCGGCCTCTCTACACAACCCGCTCAGGGATGGTCCAAGAGGCAATTTTAGTCGAGAGCCAATACCCCCTCGTCCCCGTCATCTTCTTCAGTGGATCGGCTGTGACGGCGCAAGTGCTGTGCGCGCAGGGTGATTCCAGAAGGAATTTTGGGTCACTCGGGTCACCTCCTCTTCTCTTGGAGAGTGGAGGTCCCAAGTCAAGTCCAAAGTCACTTTATTCCCCGCCAGCCACACCCCCCCCCTCCTTTCCCTTCGCTTTCACACGCCCTCCCGCACCCCTCCCCCTGCCAACCCTGTCCACTCTAGTACCCTCCCTTACCCAGACTCCCCTGTCGGTAAAAGCTTGGCCTGCCTGGGGGGTGCGACTGCTAGTGTGGGCTTGCGCGTGTTGTATCAGGATATATATGGTACAGGTGCTGCTCCAGCCCAGTCAGACAGCCTCGACTCATACCCGGCACGTCTCGCAAGCCTGCTGCAAGCGCTCTTCACCAACTCCAACATCCCGTTCTCTTCTACAAGATCCACCCTTTCGAAGCTTGACGTGCGACTCAATGCGCCGCAACTCTTCACTTTATCGTGTTGTGAATAAGCTTCTGTCATCACCTCTCATCACCGCCTGCGAAACACCTTCATCCTGTCTCTGAGAGAGATCCTCGCCTTCGCCCTCACACGCCGAACCGAACCTGAGGAGCTAACCCACTCTCGCTTTGCGTCATCTAGCCTACGCAACACCGTTTCTTCACGAAGCAAGCGTTTGCCAGGAACACCTACGACCAACGCCGTCTAAACGACCGCCAGACAGCAAGCTTGGACCGTCAACCAACCTGACGAGACGTCTCACCTGTTCTTGCACTTTGTGTTGATTTCTTGGCGTGACCGCCGATACCATCAGCCTGGTCACAAGGGTTTTAACCATAGCGATTCGGTTTAACTCTGTCTTGTGGCCGCGGATTACCCGACTTTCCCATAAGGCGCACCTTGTCAGGGATCTTACGAAGTCGAGGGCAGCTTGTGCCGATACCAACTCGGACCACCCCTGCCCCAAACGAACCCAGTGGGGCCGCCGTGGAGGACCACCGGAGGGTTACTTTCATCTTAAAAAGGTTCTGTCCAGCCATCACCTTCCTCCATTGAAGGTTTTTTGGTAGACCTACTTTTCTTTCCTCACTTCATCTTCATCACACTTCACCACAATGGAAACATATCACGGCTTTGTGCGGACACCCGCAGACGCTATCAAGCTCTTCGAGGCTTGCAGACTCGGCCTTCTCCCTCGCGTCCAGCGCAGGCTATCAGAAAAGGAACGCCAATCCATCCGATCGGGCTCAGTCTTCGTTTGGGACGAGAGGGAAGCCGGCATGAGGAGATGGACCGATGGGAAGTCGTGGAGTGCCAGCAGAGTTTCGGGCAGCTTCCTGACGTACCGCGAGATGGAGGGCAAGCGCGGTAGCGGCTTTGGCGGCGGCAGACGTGGTGCCGGCAAGACTCCCGACTCTGGTCGCGGTAGCGACGAAGACCAGGAGGACGGCGAGCCTGAGGGCTACAGATACAAGGCGGACGGTCTGATGAAGCAGTCCTTCAGCATCACCACTTCGACCGGCCAGCACCTTCACCTCATCTCCTACTATTCAAGGCCGCACCCCGGAACACCAGAGCTCCAGCAGCCCAGCACCGACCCCCAGCTGAGGCACATCACGCCCATGAAGGGCATGTACCCCGAGTCCAGCCTCCACGAGAGCAACCCGACGCCCGCCCTCACGAGAGGACCGATGATGACCCAGGCGCCCTACATGGCTCAGCAGCACCCTCAACAGCAGATGCCCGCCCAGCCTTACCCTCCTCAGTACGCCCAGCAGCAGACCGGCTACTGGCCTCCGTCGCCCGTGGCAACTCCTCCTTACAGCCACTACACCACCTCTCCCTACCCTCCTCAACAACCTCCTCAACATCACCTGCCTCCTCCGCAGGTTTCGCACGCGCCTGTACCGGCTCCTCACTACTCCCACGCGCCGCCGCCTCCTCACCACCTCTCTCCTTACGAGAGAGCTCCTCTCCCACCGCCAACGGCCCAGAAGCAGACCCTTCCGCCCTACGCTCCTCAACACCAGTCTCCGCGTCTCGCCCAGATCCAGATGCGCAGCACTTCAGAATCTCCTCGCATTTCTCACCTGCAGGCCCAAGCAGCCCAGGCCGTCATGATCGATCCCAGACTTGGCAACCGCGGTTCTCAAGGGCCCCTGCCGGGAGTTAGCGCCGTTTCTGGCCCTCCCTCCACCAGCCACCCCATCACCCACACACCTCCAAACCGCACCCTGTCCGTCTCTCCTCCCAGGAGTACGCACTCGGACGCCAACGGTGTTACTCCTGCCCCGGCGAACAAGGCCAGCCTGTCGGCGCTCCTGCTGCACCCTACTCCCTCCAGCTCAGAGGCCAGCAGCGCCAACGCCATCAGCAGCGCCAACAGCTCCCCGAGAACAGCGGGTGCCATTGCCGGCTTGCCGCCGCCAATGGACCGTCCTGCGGGCATGAGCCACGACGCCAAGGCACTCCAGATGCTGGACCGCAAGTTCTGCGTTTAGAAGAAGGGGAACAACGCGTGATGGACACCACTATTGCATTGTCACACTAGCCTCGATTCTTTTTTCACCTTTTCATTTTTTTTTTGCATCGCCACGGCGTACGGGAGTCATCAGACCAGCCACTTTGGGCAGTCCATCAGGGAACCACGGATCACAGATCATGATATCGGTCTTGCGTATTTCACAAACCTCACGGGGGAGGACACTTGGGTTTTGCATCACGGACAGAAAAACGGGGGGAAGAAACGGTTCCCATCACCGGTAGTTTTTGCGTCGTCTACAGTCATTACTTGAACCAGTACATAGTTTAACAGAATTTGCCCCCAATCGCCGGTTGCGACCGCAGCGGAATAGACTGGCATCACTTCAAACTACCTTTCGAGTCTCTGCTCCACAGGCGTGAACCACTTTCTCTCGTGACAAGTTTACAGTTCCCACGCCAACGGCTCTGAGATCCAATCCAGATCATGACAGCCGCCACACGTCGCAAAGCGGTTTCGAACGGGTGGTGCCACGCGAAAAGAAAACCACAATAGCGAACCTATCTGTCTTTGCCCTCGTAAAAGCTAAGGCCCCGAAACGGAGGCGAACTGACAGCGGAGTATTTCCCCCCCTCCCCCGTCGATCACTCACTTGGACCTTTTAGGCTCAATGTCGTGTTAAGCATCAACCGCGTGGCAGGGTGTACCATGAGACGAAAAAAAAAAGTCGAGGTACGAATACTTGCCTACCTTGTGTCTGTCCCGTCATCTGTCGTTGCGGTTGCGTTGGGGACCCCCTTTTCGCCGTCTTTGTCCACCACAGGGGTTCTCCTGCATTGGGGCTCTGCCTTCGGTGGCCGAGGGACACAATTTGCGCGCGGCCGCCGTGTGGAGTTTGCCGTTCCCAGGTATGGGATGGCTTAGGTAAGGCTGTTTTTTTTTTTTTTTTCATAACGCCGCACAAATAAGAAGAAGGAAAAAACGGAGTGCAGGAGTTTGGGAGTGCGTACCCGAATCTGACTGCCGATAGACGCGTAGATGAAACGGCCTCGTTCGAGTGTGTGTGTGTGGATGGATGGCATTGGAGGATGGGGGAGGGTCGTGTAACGGTTGTGGTTGGTCTTTTGGGACTGTGGAGAGACGGAGGTGTTCCCATTCGGCGGTATTGGTCTGTCTGTCACCTGGGGGTGCCTATCTTTATTTTCTGTGAGGCTTCACTTCAAAACTCTTTACTTTACAGTTCGGATAGTCGTGACCTTTTTGGGGCGGGTTAAGCTTCTATACTGGCGTCGAACCTCTTGGGATATCATTTCGTGGTCTGTACCTTACTGTCCACAACGAAGTACAGGTCGCCTATTTTCCCACATTGGCGGGACGGTGGACGGGGGCTGTTCGTGGGGCATCGCGGTCTTGGCTTTGTGGGAAAATAAATGGGCGGCGCTGAGTAAGAAATTGACTTGATGGTCGTCCCCTTCAGGAACGTTCAAGTGTCGTGTTTTGTGGGGGCGATGCGATGAGGGGGGAGGACGAGGGCAAGTTTGAACGGACGGTTTTCTGTTGCCGTTCGGGGCAGGCAAGGACATGGGCTGCGAATATGTTGACTTGTTTGGGGAGTTTGTGGGGTTCTCTCTTTGCTTGGATTTTCTTTTTCTTCTATTATATTGGGAATAGTGGACTGTTAACGGTGCTTGGCTTTTCGTTTTATTTATCGAGAGCAACGTTGGAGAGGGACTGTCTCCAGGCTCATGCGACGTTGGCTGCCATGATGTGCAGGCTACGTTTTCCCCCTTTGGAAAGATCGATGGATGATATACGGCTTTATTTTGGGTTTTCTTTTGGTTGAGCCGCCCGTCCGTCCCCTTCTCCGAGCGTGCCCCTGGTCGTCGGTGAAGATCCGGAGCGGCGCTAGTCAAGCAGGATCACCGCGGCGTCTGCTTCTGTGCGATTTTAAAGGTGGTTGGCATCAATGATCGTCGACGGAGGGATGAGCAGGTTTTTTTTTGTGATAGGTGCGTGGGGAGACATCACTGGAGAAAGAAGGTTTCCTCAACCGGCCCATGTTTCGTTACAGAGTCCTAAGTAAATAGGCATGCAAAGCATACAGCGTCATCCCGTCCAGCGACGCGCGCGGGAAGAAAGATAAAATCCGTATGTCCTGCTTAATAGGCGTCTGCTGGAAGCTTGTCACGGGTTTGGCCAGGGTTGCGGTTCTCTTACGCCTGTCACGCAAGAGAGTCAAAAAAGAAGGTTGTGTGGGAACCGTTGGCTTGGAGGGTGTTTGGACGTTACGTATGCCCGACACTGCTGATTTTGCATATGTGATGCTTACAAAAGCACTGAACTGCTATCTATACCGTTCTTGGCGGCGGCATGGGGCGACGTATGCACACACAGTCTGTCTGCCTCTCTACGGTTTTTTTTTTATGGTGCTCATGTTCCAGGTGAGGCAAAGGCCGCAGGATGCAGGACGGCCAGGATTCGTATAGGCCAGCGCCGTGCCATTGGTTCCACATTTTTGATTGTGTCAGTTCGTTGTGCAATGTGGGTTTCCTTCACCCTCTGGGCGGCTCTCACCATATTTTGCGGCCTGCGTGCGTGGTAAATGTCACATACCCTCGGGGGTTGTTGGTAGGGTGGTGGTGGTTGTGTACGTATGTGCCTCGGTGAGGCGCAGCGGACCTTATTTTTACGCATATCTCGTGGCTTGAGGGTGGTTCATGTATAATTGTTGGATTATTAACTCCTGGCGAAGGTTTATTTTGCTTCCGGGCGTACGCAGTATGTATGTTGGCTGGCTCTTCCGCGGGCTAAGTTTGCAACGACTGACGTGACCAGTTCTTCAAGATCCCGCTTACTGTTCCGCGGAGTTAAGCCCGCCGCCGTGAGACTGATACCAGGGGCTGCTCGTTCGTGTCCCAGGTTTCCGTCGTGAGTGAGAGGATAAAAAAGAACCCTTGAGCGAGATGAGACCAGGCATCGCATATTTCGGCCGATATATGCACACGTAAGGCGAAATCAGTCAGTCAGTCCACTTCACGGCATGCGATAGCCATTTTCTGCCGATCTTTTTCGTTCCCTTGGTTTGCCCACAGAGTGTCACCTACGTCTAGGAGACGCCGTCAGCGTTCTGCAGTTTCATGTCCGCCTGCGTCGTCGTCGGTTGGTCCAAGCGGCCTGCAATGCAGTTCCAAGCAAACCCGCCTACGCAGGCAGCTTTCGGCGGATTGTCCGGTTAGCGTGCCGCGGACCTGGGGCGCTGGCCCTTGCGGCAGCAGGAGCTGCGTTTCTGCGTTGGGAGGTTTTGCCGATGGTGAGTGGAGGTGTTCCGATGATGTTCGGCGTGTTGGTGCAGTGATGTACGTATGTCACTAAACGACTGACGATGATGTTTTTTTTTGATCAAATGTAGCAAGGAGAAAACCGGACTGTTTGAAGTAGAGTGTTTTTGACTTGATGAACGAAATGTGTCAAACGGGTGTAGTCGTGGTGTTCTGGGCGTTAAGCAGCTGTGTGCAGCGCTGCTGTGAAGCCTTCAATT
This sequence comes from Colletotrichum chrysophilum, assembly GCF_026319265.1. Classification (NCBI taxonomy): domain Eukaryota; kingdom Fungi; phylum Ascomycota; class Sordariomycetes; order Glomerellales; family Glomerellaceae; genus Colletotrichum; species Colletotrichum chrysophilum. The sequence goes on along the minus strand of NW_026517448.1, from coordinate 80,026 downwards.
GCCGATGGACAAATGGACTTGGCGCGTCTGCCCGAGAGGTTTAGCCTGTAGTTCTGAGGCAGGCTCTTCTGGCACCTCCAGGGCATCGTCTTGGGTGGCAATGCAGCGATAATACGGCAAAATACGGCAAGGCACCCCGTCATGGACGCGCCAGCAGGTGGTTTCGTGTTCCGGGGACATGTCATGTTTGATTGAAACTACACCGCACCAAAAGTCCGTATGTCCGTCTGTCACTTAGCTGACTTCTAGACAATTGCGTATTATCGACAATGAGAGTGGTGTCGGTTTCCTAATGTCATTGTACATCGTGTGTTCTTCATGTCTTCGAGTCAGCGCGAAATGAGGCCCCTTCAGCGGACCTGACAGCCCTGGCCTGTGTCACTGTCAAGAGCACTATCCAAACATGCTAAGAGCAATGAAAACGAGCAGTAGAAGGCCCAAGATACTTGCTTAACGACATACGAACAACGCTAGATCGTTTTGCCGCTCACCAGCTTAGAAGCCCGCGATCAGACGCCCGCTGAAGACACCCCTTCCAACAGACCTCCTGCCAAGTATCACTTAAACAGCACGGAGTAATCCAATGAGAGACCAGCATCGTCCTTCGGTGAACTTGTCACCTTTCTGTAAGCTCTCGGTTGGATCGATATCTCCCGTGGAGACACTCAATCGGGCGTCTTCCGATGCCCCCTCTCAGGCGCCCATGAATCGGTGATGAGAGGGCGTACGACTCAACGCCAACCTCCAGGAGCAACCGTTTCGAATCCCGCATGCCATCTATCTTTGGCAGAGTAACAAGAGGAGAAAAAAAAGAGGCCCAGCGTCTCCGCGTTCTCCAGTATTCCGCATCTCGAAAAGTCCGATTGCAACTTGCCAAATACTTGGGACGGAGCCAAGTCTCCTGTCGTCAGGCTTGTTTGGAGAAAAGCGCAAGTAAAGCCGAGTTCCAACGGCCAACAGCACGGTTCAGTGGTCGCATTCCGTGGGATGGGCAGGGTGGCAGGTGCAAGGTGCGCTAGCCGCCGTGGATCTTTCGCCTGCACTCGCCCTCCTGAGACTTCGCTCCAGTCTTAGCTCTCTGGGGCCTTGTCCACCAAGCATCGTCAATTCTTGCCCCTGGGTAATCAACTGGCTACGGTGTGATGTGCCTCTGTCTGTCTCTCTTCACCCACTGGCAGGCTACAGGCTGCCAGCCACCCACTGCAGACTGCCAACGCGGAGCACCGGTCTTTTACCGTTTCGTCAAAGCTTGCCTCGTTTGCGTTTTGAGTTGGGACCCTCGCCCCCGCCTGGGTGGGGATCGGCAAGGGGCGGCAGGGTAAACTTGCTTCAGATTGCAAACAGAGGACGCATTTTGGGTTGTCTTGGCGGGCCGAACGGCGCGGGTTAGACGGGCGGCAGGGAAGGATTAGGAGAGATTTACAGAATAAACGAGGCTTGGCGGCCGATGGTCTGTCGCGAATTCTTGCCCGGTGGATTTAACCTCACTCAATTTTGCTATTCCTGTCGTATTTCATGTCCCCTTCGCTGTTGCGATGGCCTCCTCATTGGTTTCGCCAAGACAAGGGCGGATTTCTCTTGGTGTTTTTTTTTTCACTTTGGCTCTGCAGCTGGCAGCAGCATGCCAACCCGACGTTCACCTCTTGGAAACATTTTCAGGGGGGGTCACCCCCCGGCCTACGCGTCTCTCTTGGGGGTTCGTTTCTTGGTATCTGTTTGACCAGTGGTCAGCTGCGGTTTGTGATAGACACTCGGTAGGCGCTGGGCCAAGACTCGTAATTGCAGACTCGTTTCCATCGATTCCTATTGAAGGATTGAGAGCGTACGTTGGGATGCCAAGTCTTGATTTGCGGTTTCATCGCCCTTGACGGGCGAGTCTATTCAAAGCTTCGCCCCGAAATATGGACCTGTCTTTTTGAGGTTGTAGAGACACACCTGTCATTGCATTCTTGACATACGTCTTGATCGGCTGTCACGATACGTACAGAGTACACTCCGTCGACCGTCCAACCCCGTTCAACGACGAGATATCCATCGAAGCGCCACATAACGGCGCTTCGTTGCTCAAGCTGGTACTTCTCCCAACCCTCAAATCCTTCTAGCGAGAGTGGCCACTGTATGTATCATTGAGACGTAAACCCTTGAACGGCACACTGCCGTATTTCTTACTCTATGAGGAAATACGGTGGAGAATTGGAGCGCTGCAAGATGCAAGAAGCGAGAAAAACGCGAGCGGTTGGAGCTGTGAGAAGGACCAATCCTCCCGTTACGGCCTCCCCAATTATTCCCACAAAAAATGGTGACTGGAATTTGGGCGTTCCACTCGGTAGACGGGAGACGGATACAAACGGAGGGACGCAAGGAGGGAGTGGTTGGAATTGAATGAAGCCAGCAACGACGCACCGGCGCAGGCGTCGCATCCCCGGCGGGACGCCATCAGCACCGGGGGGACACGCAAGCCTTGGGGAATTGCAGGTTCGAGCCCGTCGACATGGTAATCTAAGTGTTTCTGGTCCCATGGGTTGTGAGTTATGACGGAGCTGGGCGTGTGCAGCCGCGGGCGAGGGAGGCAACGGCCTTCGAGAGTGCGTCTTTTGGTGGGAGGCTCCGCTAAAGAAGCGTGAGATCTTGACAGCATGGATCAGAGAGCCAAATGAGTGCAGAGGGCAGGTTGAGCCGAGGAGGGTTAAGCTTGAGGGCCACGACCCAGGTGATGGGATCGCAGTTCGTTTCGAGTTGGCCCTGGGTCCTGGTCGTGCGTGGTCCCATTTCCCACCTACCATCGAGCGATTGTCCATTCCGCCGCCTCGGAAAGGTGCCTCGGAAAGAATGCCACTTTTTTTTGTCCCCTTACGATAGACGTTAGCACAACATCTTTGAGCCGTGAATGCCCGCTGTAGGTAAGATTCGGGGATGTGAAGATACAGGAGGCTCCCCCGAAATGAGGTGGACGCGAGGGATGACGGCAGACGCGGCGAGTTTGCACAGCCTCAACTCCCCTATCTTCCTTGGGCGCTCCCCGGCTTGAACGGATTTAAACCACGTGGGACTGAAGGGCGCGATGTGCCGCTACGCAGGGGAAATAAACAAGTTGCAATATACTCATTTCCATATTCGAGATTTTCCTGTCCACTTCGTCCGTCATCTTCGGGGCCGATGGGTTTGGAGCAGGATGCGAAGCCGTGGCCCAGCTGGACTAGGACGCCGGAAAACCCGGTTTAGTGGGAACTCAATGGAGCCCTTAAGGAGGTCTGGGACGCTGCCTCCATCCACTTTCACCTGGTGTTCGTCAGCGATAGCCATGCCAAGGCGTGACATGTCCCATCAGCGAACCAATGTCTGTGTTTGGATATCACCTCCAACCCAACGGTTGCAGAGGTGGACACAGCAGCCTCGCTGGTCGGCGCGGACGCGGCGCCGGACAATTCGTCTCGGGCCGGTGGGGGTGGGTACTCAGGTGGCTCGATCATGGCCCCAGAACGGCGCCGGACTCGTCGACTTTGGAGCTTACGCGCGTCTTGTCAGATTCCCGGCTGGCAGTAGTGGCCCAAATCTCACTACGCCGCTAGTTCGATAGGTTAATCGAACAAATACGGGGGGGAGGCGAAGAGACTTGACGCAGGGGAAGATCCCTTAGGCCCCCATGTTCACGCATTTCTTTTGGGGCCGAGATGCTCGGCGCCAAACGCATCTAATTCGCATCTAATTCAATCTGCCTCGGAGTTTTCACTCTTGTATGGTTCTGCCCGCGCAAGCCGTGGAGACGCTGCACTTGCAGCTGGGTAAGGTTCACTTCCACGCGGCCCCCAATCTACGCTCACCCCCTGCGAACCCGCAGGTGGTACAAAGGAGATGGATGGTCCATTTGGGTTCTTTTGATGGCTGGGAACACACCAGACGCTGGGATGGCATCCCATGTCGATGCGGGTGATTTTTAAAGTGCCGCGCAAGTTGCCCAAAGGGCATGAATTCGCGAAGCCAAATTCTGGGGGTTAAAGGGAGAGCCAAAAATAGAGGGCATGTCTAGACGAGACAGTTCGCGTTGCCGGTGTCGCGTGTGTATCTCTGTATCTTGCTGGTGTGTGCTCGCCTCGCGTCGCAAGGACGTTGGGGACAGGGAACGTCGGGAAGGTGGGAGGGAGTGCCTCTAAGAAACAAGAAGGGAAAAAAAGCTAAAACGATTTAAGGTGGTTGTGGTATTGCCTTTTTGCGTCATCAGATGGGACGGGAGTTGGGAGGCGGAATTTTCTGAGACGACCGTTGTTCGGCACAGGCTTCCCAACATGGGTCTGCTCCTCGACCGGGTGCGCAGGAGGGGGCTGTTCGGTGCGAGTGATCCGAAGATGGTGGTGCCAAAGGTTTTTGAGGTTAACCTTGCGTTTTTTCGACCGTAGTACAGAACATTTGAGCATAGACTTTCTGGGATAATTATCAGGCCTTAGCCTATGTCGGCCTAAAGTTGCGCGAACCATCACCTTGTTTCGATGAGAGTTTCCGTCTGGAGGAAACACGCAATGAACGCACAGAGACACACAGCCGCAGCACGCACGCTCAGCGACAGCAGCAGCAGCAGCAGCAGCGGTTCGGTTCGGTTCGTATTTACGAATAGGCACCCATCTGCTGGATTAGGTTCCCGTCAAGGTTAAGTCTTTAGTTTAGTTGGCAGTCTTCGTCATCGATCTCGCAGTCGCGCCTAAGCTTCAAGGTTACGAGCTTAACTAACGAAAGGCTCGCGTGGGAGCTCAACTTTACAAGCGATGGGGGAAGATGGTGTTCGCAGCCCGCGGCGGCCGCAGGCAGGTCCAACCGGCCAGTGGGATCTCGAACTTCGGGCGAGGCTTTAGACGAAGGTTGGAGATCGACCCAAGCGATTGGGACGTGAACATCACGGAGCTAGCTGATTCCCCCGGCAGCTACCAAATACAAGCTGTTCTCGCAGGCTCTTGTGTCAGTTCTTGTTATCAGTATCGTTGCCTCTGCAGATCAGCAAATAGCTGCTCATCATCTAATTCGAGCTTCTTGGCAGGTCGCAGTCGAGTTCGAAGCGTTTGAAGTTGGGTCTGATAGATAACGTTGCCAGGCTCAAGGGACAGCCTTGTTTAAAATATGCTTGAATTGCTGAAACTAGCATAACGTGAACGTCAGTTTTGCAACTCTATCGCGTATGGCTTCTTCCGCCATGGGAGCCCTAGTTGGGACAAACCATGATCAGGAGGTTGCTGCTGTTGGAGCCATTATCGTTGTGAATATCCTTTGGGCTAGCTAAGGGAGGTTCATGTGTCCGCATGCAGCAGGAAGCTCAAAGATTCGGTTTCTGGTGACACCCGTCAAAGTCATTTAAGCTGTCTTAATACCTCTGCTATTGCTCTTGACAAATGCATTATCAAGAAATGTCATCAACTAGTAAGCGTAAATGAAGTTGTCATGTTCTTGCCCATTTTAAGGTCCTTTAGGTCCAGTTGTGGGTGTTCTGCCAGAGCCTTTTCGAGGCTCGGCAGTTCAGATAGTCTCTCGTCGGCGCAAGATAGGGATTAACCTTAATGTTGTTCGTCGCTGCTGACATGCTATCGGCGACTCGACGCTCGGGGTTCCAGAAGGGATACCCATGGCATGTGTGAGGACTCGGAGTCCGAGTCTTGGGACGAGAGCATGGTCGCTCTTGGGCGCCCTGCTTTAACCAGTTCCTCGGTCTTGGAAACTTCGCTTGACAAATACATGCGAAAACAAGGCTTTCCGACGGTCCATGCGTGCTGCGATTCTCAGTTCGATAACCGGTTCCTGTGTCAGTTGTCAGTCAGCATGACTTGCATCCCACGCCCCCCTTCGAAAACTTCCACAATCTCCACGCCGCCGCCGCCATTAGACTTTGGTATCAGAACGCACGGCAAAGATCCCGAGGATTTACACGAACCATACGTTGAACGTTCCAATGCGGCTGGGGACGGGATCAAGGGTGAGGTCGTTTAGACTATTATAAGCATACATTAGTGCGACACCGGGCGGAGGGGTGAAGGAGGCAGGAGTTGGCGAGCTGTCGCGTGCAGATCACACAGCTCCTGCTGTCTTGGCGGTCTTTGAGACGAGATCTTTTGCGACTGTGACACGACGATCATTTCTTGGGGGCATTTATTCGCGTTTGAGAAGGGGAAAGGGGACGCGGGCAAAGCGGGGTCGAGTCATGGTTTGTCGAATTGCTGTAGCTCCTACTCGAGCTCAAATAGGAAAGTCACGAAAGTTGTCTTGGTTGAATTAACCGGGAAACTCAATTGAAGTGTCGGGCCAAGCGTTGCCAAGCGGTGTATTTCGTTGCACCTGAATGAGTTCAAGGCGGAAAGGCTGAGCTTGCAGGATATTGTTCGCGGGCAAGGCAGCCGACGGGAGGCTCTCGTTTTCGCTCTCTCCTTCGCTTTAATCGTGTTATTCGGTTGAACACCAGAGCTTTACTGCCCCCTTCTTGGCGCATGGATAAGCGTCGGGGAGTAAGATATGTACTATGCAGTAGTGGTGAATTAAGAAGACAGAATCTAAACTCAATTGCTGCTACCATAGTTCATTGGCCAGCGGGACCAGGAATCGCCTATTTGTGGCGAGCGAGGCTGTCCCTACCACTCATGTTGAAGAGACTATCTGCTAAGGAACGAAAGTCTCCGTGATAATGTACTCATGAACGGCCCGAACGTGATCAGAAAAGGTTTTGGTAGCTTCGTGAAAAAGTGTACAGAAACTCGTCTCAGAACATGGCTGAGAGCATGAGTTGCGACAAAGTCGGAACTAAGTGTGAGAATAGATTCTCAGTTAATATGAGCGCGGAATGCCGCTTAAGATGCGGCGCTGCTATGATGGTGACCTAGGGGCAAGGTGTCCAAAGAAGTTTTGGGGCATGCAGCAGTGAAGTGAGTGCTGCTGCCTTGAATTACGGACGGTCAAAATTGCCTTGAGTTGCACCAGACCACTCAGTAGGGCTTACAGATAATCAAAAACCATGTGTAGAAAGGCATTCCAGCACTTCGGGATGTTATGGTGAAGATTCTTTTACAGACTTAGACATCGAGTCACTGCTTACTCCCTGCACATAATCACTAAGTGATACCGATAGTAGTTTGTAAAAAATAGATCTAGGAACCATGAAGTCTATCAAGGACGCCTCTAGAGCTATTTTACATTGCAATTCTCGAACTCATAATCAGAACTCGATGGAGAGAACAGTACGACAAAGATCCATAATTGGAGCGTTGGGTATTGGCTTAAGGCCCAAATTGCAGTAGGACGATAACGGTGTGAAGACATTATAAAGATGAGACCTCTCTCGCACCTACGTTCCTTGGTTCCCAGACCACTGAGACCAGCCCTTCGTCCCGATTTTGAGCACCATCATGACCAGAGAGAGACCGATGCCGAGGCAAACGGTTCGAGATCATCTACGGCCAAGAATACGCCAATACCTCTGGTATATCTGTGTTAACTTCGGCGGACGGACAGGTGGTATCCTCGCCAATATGACCACCGTCGTGAGGGTACAGCAACCAGTCCTCTGGGTTGGCAGGCAAGCCCGAGTACAGGTTGCTTTGCTCGGAGTCATTGGGGAGAAATGCGGACCCAAGCGAACTGGTGCCGTCGGATAGGAAGTACTGTTGATGGGATATGCGGAAATCGGTGTTCCCTAAATCTCCATCTGTTGCATAGGGGGTCAAATATGAGGAGGCGACCGATGCTGATTTTGAAGATATCCCATGACGAGTGATAGTCAAGGCTCCGAAGTACGGTATCTTGAGATATAGACAGCGACGCGAGTGCCGAGTCTCTGCAGCGATGAGATCAACTGGGGAAGTCGCTTGAGCGGCAGCATCAGCCTCCATGTCCAGCAAGGACCTCAGTATAGAAGCAGTGTGTTCCAGCAAGCCATCACTGCTTGATTCATTCACCTCCAAGAAGAGCTCGACAGCTTCTTCAACTACAGCCCGATCGCTCAGCCGTTGATGGGCCAGGAAGTCTACCGCCTCCGTTCCCCTTCGCCATCTCTCAATGTGCGCTAGCACAAAAGCCAGGCAGGCTGTAAAAGCTGAGAAGTCGATGCTCCTACAACAAAAGGCATTGTGGTTCATGCATCGAAACTTGATGTAGCGGCTTAGAAGCTCTCTGCTGGCGTTCACACATGCAACCTTGCTGTATTTGTGGGTGCTTTCGCCAGATGGCCGAAGCATGCATGGCAGATGGAGAAGGATGAGAAGGTTGTAGTGTGTGATTTGAAGAAGCACACGCAGGATGCCCTCCAGGGTTTGTGAGCCATCCGGCTCAGCAGGCATGTTTTTGTTTCTGGTGTTAGGCAGAAACCACCACTCGGGAGGAATGCTTTGAGCCGCTTCCTGAATTGTTCGATCAATGCTTTGGGTGATGGAAAGGTCATGTATATCTTGATCTTCGTCATTCCTGGCAGCTATGCGGCCCATTAACGTGGAGTGGGCGCGCTCAAGATACTCGCTAGGGCACTCCCCTGGTACGAAAGCTACTTCAGGGGATGCATAGCTCGCTGTGGTAGCAGGGAGACCTAGCATGAGCGACAAGTATCTATCTTGACTAACAATCCTATGCCACATGATGGAGGGCGACGCCTTCGACATCGGGTCGAGGATGACATAGCTCTTAGGCTGTTTGCGATGGAGCCCCAAGAGCTGGGCATGCCCGACGGCTCGTTTGATGATGAGCCAGGCCTGGCGGAGTTTGCCCGTGTTGGTATAAAACACAGCCTCGAGGATGAGGCATTCGAGGCCCTCTAGGGAACATATGAGCTCATCGTCTTTGGTGACCAGGGAAGCCGCGTGAATGAACCCGATCATGGCCTCCAATGGCCGGTCAAGATTAAGAAGATGCGTATTAAGAGTAGACGGATGAAGATTCTGAAGACCGTTGGCGAGGTACAAGAGAGTCCTTGCCAGGAGAACAGGGTGATCTGATTGATCAGGCAGGGCAGAAAGCGAAGAAGACGGACGCATATTGCCGCTGAATAGGTCGCGGTAGGGAAGTGTGAAAAACTGGAGAAACGCGGCTGTGTGTCCTGCAGAGATGATGAAGTTGGCCTCTCGTTGGGTGGGCATGGCTTCGTGAAGCTGTGTGCAGAGGTTCTGATATCGATCTTGACGAGTCTGAGGCGGACCTTGTCCAAGATTGTCCGGCAGGTCAACACCTTCGTCAACCTGTTACTTCATTTAGTTGACTACCCATAATGAGGATTTTGGGAAACATACCAATGTACTGTCAAAGACCTGGATGCTAGGACATGACGATGGAGATGCTGACTGTGACAGAAATTTGCTAGATAACTGACGCTCTTTATGAACGTAAACTGGCGATTGCCCCCCTGGTGGAACGAGGGACTCTGTCGCTGGTGTCAAACGGGTGGCCGCGTCCATCATTCTCTCGAGAAGTTCCTCGGCCCTTTTTAGCCTCTCTTCAGTTTCCTTGTGTTTGCTCGTTTCGGCACCGCGTTGGTCTGTGGTCTCGTTGTCGTATTCTTGCGTCAAACATGCTGTTCCGCGTCGTTCGCATCCCTCGCAAATCTCGTGAGATGCAGAGGCGAATTGGCATCGTATCTTTCGTTTCTTGCCTGGCAGATACCGATCAGCACGCGAACAAATCTTGCGGCGTGGTTTCCGGCGTCCTTACATTCCCAACAGCTTGTTGTACCCTTCCGAATCTTTCTCTTTTTGGGTCGAGGGCCATTCTCAGATGGAGGATCTTCAAGACGATTATCAGGCATGATGGCTGATGATTACGAAGCTTGACGCCCAGAGTTGCGAGAAACGAATGACTAGACTGACGCGAGGGTGATCTATCAAAGCTGGGGAGCCACAGCAGTCGTGCCTGTTGCTTTCTTGTTGACGCGTTCGCCCAGACGTGTGCGGGGCAATGGGAAACGCGAAGTCACGTTTTCCTCCAGGCTCCCATCTGTCATCTTCTTGGCCGCTGCACCGAAACCTGGGGCCGGACTCAAAGGCCGACGGGTGGGTCCCGAGGGAAAGCCGGCCGCCGGCTCCCGCGTTCGGCCTCGGTCGATGCGTGTTCCTTCACATAACGCCTCGGAAATCCGTTTCCTTTTGTCGCATTTCTGAGAAGACATCCAATAATTCTCTTTGCCAGAACTTTGGAGGATCCTCAAGCTCGCTACTGATCCGGATTGGCGCTGTTGCTGTCAAAGGCCTCCGAGTCCCCGTTGGGTTCCACTGTGCTGCATCTAGATCGGGTGACATGCCGGGTACCGAATTCCATAGGGAAAGAATCGACGTCACGACGCACTCAAATGTCCCTTTGACATTCAATCAGTGCAAGAAAACGTGGTGTGATTTGTCAGGTGGCCTGCCTCGGCAAGGTTTATGTCCAAGAAGCGCGTTCAGCAGCCCTTGGCCGTTTGCGTCACTATTGAGAGCCAAGCAAGGTACCAAGACCCGTACTCAGAGCCGCGCGAACCAGAATTGAGTCCGGGGTGTTGGTCTACCGAAGCGACCGAAATTGCGGACCCGGAACACTGCCCCACAACAGGCGGCTACTCTACTTCCCCGGATCGGCGCTGGTATAAGAGGTCGACAGGATGGATCAACGACAGCGATGTTATGGAGAGAATAGCACTCTGCATCCCAAGTGGTCTCCATAGATCTACGGATCTCCTGTCACAATGGCGCTTCTTTCCCCCAAAGTTTATCAATGGCTCGTGGGAGTCTTTGCATCCCTCGGAGCCTTTCTTTTCGGTTACGACCTAGGTGTTATCGCGGCAGTCGTAGCATCAAATACCTTCCAAGATGCTTTCAGTCCAGACACGTCCACTGAAGGCCTTGTCGTATCAATGTTCACGGCGGGCGCCTTCTTCGGGGCCGGAGCCGCTGGTCCTCTCGGAGACCGCCTCGGCCGACGAGGAACCATCGTCACCGGAGCCGTGTTCTTCTTGCTGGGAGGAGGTCTCCAAACGGGAGCCCGTGATATCCACATGATGTGGACTGGCCGGTTCATCTCCGGAATCGGTGTCGGAGCTCTCTGCATGATCGTCCCCCTTTACCAGGCCGAGCTAGCTCACCCAAGCATCCGTGGAACCGTCACGGCTTTGCAGCAACTCATGATCGGTATCGGAGCATTCGTTGCGACATGGGTTGGATGGGGTTGCTATACCAACCTGACCACGACGAGTGCGCAATGGCGGATTCCGCTGGCGATCCAGAACATCCCAGCACTGCTTCTCGCTCTTCTGACCTTTTTGTTCCCGGAAAGTCCTAGGTAAGTTAGGTCCTTCAAGTGACAACCACAAAACCTGACATGCTTCACAGATGGCTTGGTGACAAGGGAAGAGACGAGGACATGCTCAAGACCCTGGCACGACTCCACGCGAACCACAACGTCGACGACCCTTTCGTCCGGGCCGAGTATGAGCAAATCAAGGCAGCCATCTCTCACGAGCACCACAATGAAGCCAAGTCTTATATGGAACTCTTCCGCTCCAAGAGCTCTTTTCGGCGTCTGTTCCTCTGCTGTGCTGTTCAAGCATCGGTTCAAATGACTGGAGTCTCGGCGATTCAGGTATGCTGTCACATGAGAATGACACCAACAGTCCTGAACTAACGAATTACAGTACTACTCTCCTCGTATCTTCGAGCAAATAGGTATTGCAACCGACGACACGCTGAAGTATCAAGGTATCAGCAATGGCCTAGCGATCATCGCCCAAATCTGCGCAATGCTGCTTGTCGACAGACTCGGCCGTCGCTGGCCCCTTATTGGAGGCAGTCTGTTCAACTCTGTGACCTTCATTATCGCCGCGGTTCTTCTGGCCAAGTTTCCTCCGGGCGAATCGAATAACCTGAGCGCTCAGTGGGGCTTCATTGTTGTCACCTGGCTGTACAACTTCTCCTTCAGCGCCACCAATGGGCCACTGAGTTGGATCATCTGCGCCGAAGTCTTCGATACGAGAACTCGTGCTAAGGGTGTCAGCATCACCACCATGGTATCATTTGCTTTCAACACTATGATAGTAAGTGGAATTGAATCTTAATTGTGCTCGAACAGATCCTGACAATCTTTGCAGGGCCAAGTAACTCCGGAGGCCATGGAGTCTGTAGGCTACAGGTTCTACTTCCTGTTCGTCGTCTGTAACATCACCAATGCTATCTTCTTCTGGGCTTTCCTTCCCGAGACCAAGGGCCGTCCATTGGAAGAGATGAACGAACTGTTCTCTAGCAACAGCTGGTTCGTAGCAGGAAAGACCACTAGGAGACACCACAGTCGGGACTTGGAGAACAGGCTGCATGAGAAGGAGCGCGAGACTGTCGAAGGCTCACACGCGGAGACTGCAGAAATGAAATAGGGGCTGCAGAACTCTACTATATATCATCAAATGGTTTATCAATCAGATCCGTCTATTTACTCTCCAACAGCTCCGTAGGCATGTTCTTGATGGCTCTCTGTTCCTCTGGCCTCAGCTTAATCGAGAAGTACTTCTCCAAAGCTGCAACGCGCTGTGCCTCATTCTTTAGTGTTTCCAGGAGCTCGAGATTGTCGCCAATCTTCTGCTTAACCTCATCCTTATGCAAAACAAGAGTTCCCACCGCTGTCCGTGTTTCGGGGTCCAAGATCGTTCTCATGGCAAGAACGGTCTTGACAAAGTAACTCGTCGGCCTGCTCATGGTGGCCAAGTTCATGACCTCAAAGTCTTCCGGGAAGAATTCCATCTCGGTGAAGCAGTTACGTTGCCTGAAGGGCCCATCGGCGCTGTCTGTGGAGTAGTATACCCACATGCGCTGGTCGGAGTCTGTGTGCTGCTCCAATTTCTCGTAGACAAGCTTGCCCTTCAATGGCGCGATGGTGGTAAACTCATGACCGCTATTCAGAGGTACGGGCACCATTGCTGCACCTTTTCCGAAGCCGACATCGACCATATAACGCTGTCCGCCAATGCGGATGAGATTGACCATATGCGACCTGGGATCAATGAGTCATCACTAGACGATTCGCAACGTTGAAGTCGCGAAACTCACCATCCACCGAAACGTTCATCTCCTTTGATCCTTCCACCAACGCTGAGGACAGTGTAGCCCAAACATTTCAAAATCGCGCCGAGGAAGGCGTTCACCTCCATGCAGTAGCCGCCGTGGCCCTCAATCACTATCTTGCGGAATAGGTCCTGCAGATCTAGTGAGATCAGCCTGTGTTTCGAGTAGTGTAGTGTCAAGCTCTCGAACGGCACTCTCGCAAGATGGTGTGCCTGGATCTCCGTAAGACTCTGAAGCGGGTCCGATGCATGCTTCTCGCGAGGGTAGTTGATGTGGTCAAAGTATTGGTCGAGTTGCTCCGCACTGTAAACCATGTTGGGCGATCGGCGGAGTGGATTGAGGTTTGGGTTTCGCGGCACCCAAAAAGCGACAAAAGCCCTTACAATCGTCCAGAGCTTACAAATCTGGTGTTGTGCGCTTTGAGGTTTTTCGCGATGCACGGATGAGAAGAGTCTTTTGCTGGCAGAAACGAGATGTCTTCCACGCCTTTTGAGTACCTAATCATGCCCACCGATGACGTGGCGCTCCCGTCGGCACGGAATATTGACCCAGAATAGCTAGGATTGAAAACCGAGCTGCAAAACTCCGCAACCTCGGAATTAGTAACAAATAAGAGCCGACCTCAACACACAATGCTCTCATACTACAACTTATTTACTACCGTCACCACAACTCGAACCCCAGCGCTCGCGCTAAGAAGCTTGTAACGGCCCAGTTGCCCCTGTTAAGATAGCCTTGATTTTCAAGAGTTGACTTGATTGGCATCTCAATCACAGACTTGCCATGGCTGTGTATTGAATTCAGCAGAGACCTTATACGCTTGCGGTGGAAGTCTTTTGTCTTTAGAGTCATTGAAGTTGAATTTATGCAAACAAAGTTGATCCAATTCCCGTTCACCCAGATTCTAATGAACACAGTAAAATCATTTTCTGCGTAGTGATCATCACAAGTGTGAGATGTAGCAAGAACAACGTCAAGTAAATGGCCTTTTCTGCCTCTGTTCTTTCCGTTTGTCTCCATACTCTCAAAAGCAGAATCGCAATAGAAGCTCCGCATATACACTGTTCTACTTGATGTACTTCTCCCTTCAGAGGCTAGACAATGTAGTAAGACCGCATCTTGATAAGCTTCAACTCAATATTGCCTCAGCATATCCCATTCCCATTGTGTCCGCCCTAACACTTTTTCAAGGGTGTTGAACAAGATTCTGATTTGGAGAGTGACTAAAAGGCAATTTTCTTTCCATGCACTTGCTGCGTATTTCTGCACATGCGTATTTGAAAGGAGCGTCGCCGTGCTAGATGCAATTCTATGTAATTGCGACGTCTATCTACAAGGGACTGAGCAGAAGCTTATGGGGCATTGAGCTGTTTGTCCAGAACCATAAATATGACGTGAGACAGGAAGAATACAAGAGCCTTCTGGAAGCATTGCGGCGCGGACTTTTCCGTTGACCGACGTTGACCGATAACGAGGATGTATTTTGATACAACAGCACCTGATTGGAAAGCCCCAATGGTACTCAATCGTGGCAGTCATCGCGCACCGTGTTCCTCCTGTACGTTTGCAGTGCACATGACAGTTCTCGGATAACGAATGCGAGAATCCGTGTCAAAGATTAGGCCTGGTAATTTGACTGGGACTTCCTAGGCTATTTGCAGCTAGATTTAATCAATCAAGACAGACCTGTAATTGGTTTTAGGGGTTGTTTCTGATTCATGGCACGTAGATCCGCAACTCTTTTTAATGAACAACTTCAGGTCTTGGTGATGCCACGAGTCAGTGCCAGGAAGGCCCGGTCCGACAGTTAGCAGTACAGCACCATGGTCTCAGAAACCTTTTAAAAGCGAATAGACGCCACGAAAGTGGCACGATCGGTTTGCTACGATTTACGAATTACAACCAATCTCCACCACAGCTGCAACAAGCTTCATCACCATGCAAGGCTTCGGTACGTTGATATTGGCCACCTTGGCCGCAGCCGTCGCTGCCAAGGACTGCGCCTTCTTCTACAACTCGCATGTCGATACCTCTCTGTACGAGGGCATTCCAACTTCCAATGCCATCTGGTACTGCGAGAACGATATCGGCGGGAAGATGGCCAGTGACGAATCGAATCTCTCCAACTCTGCTACCAACCCGGACTTCCGGTGCGGTATCTGCCGGGGTGCTAGAAGTGGGACGAAGGATTATGACATTCCCGATAAGATTGGCAACTACGCTGTGCGATGCGGCTACTACGCCAAGGGCAAGTGCTCTGCTTGAAGAGCAAAGTGGGTAAGATATCTCACGAATAACAGTCGAGAACCGGTACAGATGCTGACCGACCTGCCATCAGTTTCAGGATGTTCGTTCAGTCTCGCATGAATGCGTTGTTTGCGGAATTGTGCCCATAAAATGACAGCGATATTGGATACCCCGTGGCCACTTGGACGAGGTTGAATACAGCGGTCACATCAATCAATAATTTGTTATTGTAGTTTCCATAACGCGAACATGTTTCCTTGGGCAGCCAAAATCTACTTAAGCTACTCAAGCATAATTCTGAGCTTAACTTTATTAATTCGTTTTAGTTGACAGCGGATGTGATAGTGAACCTTTAGAGTTGACAGGATGAACTCTGTCCGAGCATTGACTTCCAGGGATTGCTCGAGCGCACAAGGTTTGGCTGCCATCGCAGCTTCGTCCCAGCATATTCAATGGTCACTACGTACAGCGAGTCATTTCAAGAAAAAAAAAAGAAACGACTCAAAGGTTTGGCATTATTGTTTTGATAAGTGCTTTCGCGATGACTTTGGCCTTCGGTGTTGGCCTTCGGTGTTGTCCTTCTTCCTAGAAAGGCCCATTTAGGAAGGTGTGAACAGCTCTTGTGTCGCACGTGCCAATGCGTCATCACGCTGCACTTCGGAAAAAACACGCGATTTCATGTCTGCAACAACAAGCTGAGAATACTGCCTCCCCTCAACAACCCTCAACAATAGTCCGATCAATGCTATCACACCTGTTCTTCCTCGTCACGTACTGCACTCTGGTCATCATGGGCGAGAAGTTCATCGTGGAGTTTGGCAGCAGCAAGGTGCGCTTTCCCCGCCATCGGAGCCCTAGTGTACCCGCTATCTTGATGCATACAGCTAACGGTTGCCTCTAGGACGCAGACAGAGAAGAGCTGATCGGAAAACTGACTGCCGATGAGAGAACCAAGGTCGTCAAGCGCTTCGACCACGCGATCTTCTCGGGCGTCGTAATCGAGACGGGCAATCACAACCTTGATACTCTTCGGGCACTCCCGAATGTAGGGAATGTCTGGCCATCGAGAAATGAGGGTCTCTTGACCCAGCTTGGGGGCTCCTAATTATGAAAGCACCAGAAGAGTCACGCAGGTAATACTAGGCACTTGCCATGGGACTAAGTGTATATCGCAGAGAAGTTCGGTAGCGATTACGCAGGGGCGGTCATGGGTAACGCGCCCTGGGAGAAATTTGGCCTCATTGCAGGGGTGGTGTGTGGTGAGTCAAAATAGGCCAGAGTCATCCAAAGTATAATTCTCTCACTCCGTCCATCGACATAACCTGAGCAAAAGTACCAAGACTGGATTTTGTTTGTTGTCGTTTAAAGCAACCAAATACTCCCGCTGTGTCTGCATTTTGATCCTCCTTCTGACATTATCTTATTTAACCACATGTATTGCTACTCAAAATGAAGACACAACAGATCATGGAACTGGCCTCGCGGCCCAAGTTCACGAGGGTGACACGGAGGATTAACTTATTGTGTCTTCCAACAGAGTGCCTATGCCAGATTTTGGACGAGGTTGTGGAGTACAGCGAAGAGAGTGACACCAACCTCCGGGATGCAGTCCGGCTTATGAGAGTTTGCAGTAAGGCAACCTGAATCTATGAATGACATGACATAAATCTGACAACTGTAGAGCTTTTCGAAACAGAAGTCATGGGGGCAATTTCACGAACAAGACTACTGAGAAGGATGCGAAAGAACCGCGAAGCCACCATCCTGCACCAAAGGGCTCAAACTACAGCCGGCAGAGCCTCCGCGGACTACAAACTCACGGAAAACGGTGATGCAAGTGCTTTCTTGGCGCGTTACATCTACCAACAGCCATACCAACACCTGCCGTGGAATGCGAACCTGTCGAGCGTCATAAACTCACTCGCGGATAAACTCATGCAACAGGATGGCAAAGATCCTACAAGAAAGCGAAGGTTTAGTTACGTACATGGCTTGTGTCTCTATGCCATTCATCCCCAGCCATCGCTGGCAAACATCACGACGCGATACGGAATATGGACGCTGTTTCATCCTTACTTTCAATCCGCCCTGTTCCCCTCAAAGTCTACAATCACCAAAGACACAATCGACAGCCTCTTACTTGTGGCCAAAATCTACCTCAGAAGATCTGACGTCGATAATATGATACTCTCAAAGATTCTCACACACGGACCAAAAGCTCTGTCTTCCTACCAACACATTGCGACGGGCGAGTCTTCCGATCATGCTGAACGAAAGAAACTGTCAAGGAAGAAGCCTCTGCTCGGCTCTCTTCTGGAGGCGGCGATTCGAAGTGGCAATCAGAACCTTGCCGCTCTCCTGGTGAAGTACGAGATTGACATGTCGCGGGGCAAAAGTTACAAGGCACCAGACGGCAGCAAGAAAAAGATTAAAAAGTACTACGATACCTACTTTTGTCGAATGGCACTCAAGTATGGGGATGTGGAGACATTCTCAGTTCTGCTTGAGTGCTCAGACGGTCGGATGCTGCGAGGAGAGTTCGCAGACTTGCTTATGCAAGTTGTATGCAATCGGCAAATGGACGCACTGCGACTTTTGCTGAACTGCCCTTATTCACTTCAGGAGCCTCCTGTACGAGACCCTGTTTGGAGATGGCGGTATCCGACGTACGGGCCGCAGCATCGAGGAGTAGAAACAGGCTTGGAGGAAGCAATATCCCATGGTTATGCGCAGATATTCGGCATGATCCTAGATTCTGCCCACGCAAATGATAGAACCTACTGGATGAGCAGATGGGAAAAGACTTGCAGCTTACCTTGGCTGTCTGCGGAACAGCCTGATGATGGGAGCTTTCCCATCGAGATCGCCGCCGAGTGCGGGGATGAGTCCAAGTTGACTTCGCTGCTGATTGGAGGCGCCAGTCCTTACGGGCCTAGTTTGAGGTGCGTCGAGGCATATGCGAAGAAAACAAAGCCTGGTTTGAGCATAACCCATCTCATGCCCATGGTATCTGCTGCGAAAAACTGGCATATCGGATCAGCTCTCATTCTGATCAAGGGTGGCTTCGCGTGTAGCGAGCAAGAGTGGTTACTTGTCATGGGCACCGCGATAACGAGTAGACGACATGTTAAAGGAGCCGGCGCTTTGAAAGGAGACGATGGAGAACGGGGACAGACTGCCCAACAACGAGACATGGTATTTTGGGAAAGGTTGTTCGATGCTATTACCATGGACCTCCATCATCTTGAAGATGACTGTCCGTGGTGTCGAACATTCCCAGTTTACATGGTCTCTCCCCTTGGGAGAAGTGTAAGAGCTGCGCGAGATTTCATCCGCACTGCTCTTCAGATCAGTGGCCACAAGGAGTTCGAAGCGCGCAGGGTCGATGAGACAAATGTATTGTTCACGGTGTGAATGAAGTAGTATGTACTACTCACATGTTCGGGAGCTCAGGTCTGTTTTGACAGAAACTGTTTTCAATTCTGCGTTTCTTTGATTGCTTGATGATCGGTGTACGGTGTCATATGATGTTTAGCATCCATGGATCCCTACGGCAGTCAGCCGAAATCATGATGTAGTAGTCGAGCGAGCCGGATTAAAACCAAAAGCATGAGTCCATTTTGATTACACGTTTTCGGAGAAAGCATTACTCCAAGGCTACCCGCCCTTATTCATGAGGTCATTTCCACTAACTACATCCAAGTCCCGATGCTCCACCCAACCGTTAAAGAAAGAACATAGTGAAAATCATCTAGATCAGATGAGCAATGTCGGAGACCCAACGCTTGTTCTTCTTCGCAGCCGCGACACCGCACTGGCCAGCAATCGCCGTGGTCTTTCCGTTGACAGCGCACTGTCCCTGGGCGTTGCAAGATCCAGCACCCTTGCCATCAGTGCAAGCCAGACCGGAGAACTGCGCGGCATTGGCGGGGGGTGCGGTAGCGGCGTTGCCGTTGTTCTTCTTTGCGTTGGCGTTGCCAGCATTCTTCTTCGCATTCGCATTGCCGTTGTTCTTCTTCGCAGCCGCGCCGGCGTTTGCGTTGCCGTTGTTCTTCTTGGCGGCGGCAGCAGCTCCGGCGTTGGCGTTGGCAGCCTTCTTCGCGTTGGCGTTGGCATTGCCCTTAGCAGCGGCACCCTTTGCCTTTGCACCAGCGGCCTTGGCGTTCTTCTTCTTCTTGGCTCGGGCCTCGAGATGGGCGGCGTCGTTTGCCACAAAGTCTTCGGCACGGACTTCGATGGGGAGGGCGACGTCGCTAGCATCGACGGTGGGGGCTGTTTTGGGTTGTTAGCCACAAGAAACACGGGGAAGAGTTCATCAAATGCACATACCAGAAAGAACGTTGCCAGCCAAGAGGCCGAGAGCAACAAAAGCAGCAGCGGAGAACTTCATGCTGATAGATTGGTGTGGGTTTTACGAGAGTAAACAATATGAGAGAGTGGACTCCAGGTCGTGTAATGAATGGTCGCTCGATTAAAAAGAGCCGCGCACAGCACGGAAAGAATGTAATAGTAAGAAGTTGAAGGAGTTATCCAGATAGACGCTCAAAGTGGGAACACAATCAAAACCTGGGAGACATCGCTCTTCCAGGTCTTATATCTTTTCGTCTCTTCATGTCCTCACAGCCATGGCTGCCACACTCTGAAACTCCGGATGGCGGCGTCACCTGAGCCTCGACACCGGTCAATACAGAACTCTACTAAGGATGAGTTTTTTGACTCGAGATGACAGCCCTGGAGCCTCATTCTGCTACAGGCACCTGTTCAGATGCCTGATCATCCCGTCACATCATTAGCTCAAACGAGGCTTATTGTGCCGCAGACTAGGATGGCCCCGGATCTACGGCACACGCGAAGCTCGGTTATGTCGGACTGCCTTGACCAGACTCGACCAATCCTGCCACAAAAACTGTCCGCATCGCTGTTTCAAGCTTTAAAGTTAATGCAACACACACTGCAATTGGGCCGTAGATGGGCACACTTTTCCGGGGTCCTGACGCTCAAGCACCCTCTTCAAGCCTCACGGACCCCCGCACTTGGGAGTTTCGCTGCGCATGATTTGAGAGAGGCCTGCCTTTTGACAAGAGGAGCTCCACAGGGATGAATGATGGAACCGTCTTTTAAGCTTGCTGCTACCCTTATTGGAATATTTTGATGCTTGTTTTTGGGTGGCCAGGGGATGGAGAAACCGCCCCCCTCTCAAACACGCGAGGTTCTAGGCGAGAGCTGCAGACTTGTTTGTGCCAAGAATGAACGGAAAAATTGGGCTCCCCCAGATGCCATGCATTATTCTCCGACTCCTGGCGGGCCTAGATCAGCCCCCATTCTGTGACCATCGGTGCCGCCGGCCACCGAGTTGCCTTCGATCTTTGCCATTTCGTCGAATTTGTCACGGAATGACTCGGGTAACATTGGGGACTGTTTAAGGGGATTCGGGATAAAAATATTAGAAACGCCCACCTCGATAAACGAATCATTCACACCAAACCGGCCTGCTGTTTTTGGTAGCGAGTTTACTGGTCTCAACCTGGACCCCTTTACTGATCTCATCTTGGATCCCTTTACTGAGGCTGATCGTCCAAAGCTGACTTACTGAGACGTCATTAATGCTCTCGAACCAGCTCAATAATTTCCTCCCAAGCATTTTTTACTATGAAGCTTCTACCAAGCTTTTGAGTCACATGAGCAATGTGCACTGCCACAATTTCAATGCTCGCTTTTTCTGCTGGGCTGCATTCTTGCCGACAGCTTCCAGATCGTCGCTCATCAAGCAGCTGGGGGCCTCGCACCCCTGCCAAGATCAACAGTGCTTGTATCAGCTTGCGGCAAGTTTTGCCGTACGATGAGCGCACGATCGCTGCACAGCGTCAGACGCAGAGCACAGCAATTATCCTGCAAGTGAATTTTGGAGCAAGAATTTGCGGCTTGGCTCATGATCTGAAGATCAGCCAGAAATTCTTACATGCGCAGACTGACGCCGATTCCATGGTTGTCCTTTTGCCAATCGCCGGTGGGCGGAACTGTTTGAGACAAAAATAGCCAAGACCATCTGAACTGCTTCCTCGAGCCTTGTGTGCCCAGTAACATCTAATGAACGGGAGACATTTCGTGAAGTATCACATAATACATATCGAATATTGCTTTGACCGATTCTGCAGCAGAAACGAGGGCCAAGGCTTTGCGGCTAGGCGAATGACGGGGGAATAGGTGAAGGGAGAGCCATTTCCAACCCTGGTCAATACGATTGTAACAGATGTCAGCCACGATGCAACAGTTTACCCCTACAACGGCTCCCACCAAGTCTGCTACAACTTGGGTCGCTTGGATGCTTCGGCAGCATGAAAGCATCCAATCTGGATTCTGATGCAAACTGAAGCTTCTGGTTCGCACTCAGTGAAGATTTTGGAAAATCAGACAAAAAAAGATCCTCGATTTGTTCTATGCTAACATTGCGTAGTGTGTGAGATTCACCATTGTATATTTGTACGCAACGACATTTCGCCAAAAGACATCAAAATTTAGGCTAAAGTATATGTGTGTTTCGTCATGTTATTCAAGTCGCGTTTGCCTCGATAAGCCGACAGAAAGCCACCACGTAGTTTGAGGCTGAATACAGCAAAGTCACAAAGAAAAAATTTGCGTGATGGATGTTGCCAAGATAGATTGTGCCAAGATGATCTTTCACCAGAAAATGGAAATCCAACCGCGGGTGACTCGGCACTTCTTGAATTCTACCGCTGCAAGGGCGGGAAGACATGTAGATCATCATGTCCATTTACCGAATGGGTCAGAGGACTCTCAACCCCGGATTTTCCTGCCTGAGATATCATAGGTCTGAATTTAGCCAGATTTGCACGATTGAATACCTCCCCTCAATGTAATTAACAAAATGTGAATTGAACGCGCGTCATGTAAGATCACACTTCACTAAATTTGATTTATCCATTGTTTTTTGCGTGATCACGAACTTGCGAGTGAAATATCTTGACTGTTGACGGCGCCAGAAACATAGCACCTTTGTAAATATAAAAGTTGATGCGCTGATTGGAATTCCTGAATCAAAATAACAATCATTGCAGCCTCTTGCTAACCTCCGTTACGCTCACTTCTCTTCCAATGATGGTCTCCTTCTCGAACCTCTTTGTGGCCGCTGCGGCTTTTGTCAGCGTCATTGCCAGCCCTACAGGCAGTGACGTCGTCAAACGTCAGTCGACGCCGAGCTCAACCGGCTATCACAATGGATACTACTACTCTTGGTGGACCGACGGTGGCTCCCAAGTCACTTACACGAACGGAGCTGGCGGCTCTTACAGCGTCAACTGGGGCGGAGGAGGCGGCAATTTTGTCGGCGGCAAGGGTTGGAACCCTGGTGGTTCTAAGTAAGAAGCATCACAACCAGTCTTGAAAGCTGTAGCTAATGGCTCCCGACTTAGGACGATTGAATACTCGGGAACTTACAACCCCAATGGAAACAGCGTAGGTGGTCATCTTGGTGTCATACCTGAAATAAGCACAACTAGAAGAGAGTAATGACGCGTTACATTGTCTTATGCTTTTAGTACCTTGCTGTGTACGGCTGGACCCAGAACCCGTTGATCGAGTACTACATCATCGAATCCTACGGCACGTACAACCCTGCTTCCGGTGCTACGAAGAAAGGCTCTCTGACGAGTGACGGCGGAACCTACGACATCTACGTCAGCACTCGCGTGCAGCAGCCTAGCATTGAAGGCACGGCAACATTCCAGCAATACTGGTCCATTGTGTGTCTCCTCATCCAACAACCTGAGAGTTATATACTAACAGTGTCGATTAGCGAACTGAAAAGCGAGTTGGGGGCACTGTGACGACTGGCAATCATTTCGCAGCTTGGGCTTCAGTCGGGTTGAATTTGGGAATTCACAATTACATGATTGTTGCCACGGAGGGATACTACAGCAGTGGTAGCGCCTCAATCACTGTCAACAGCCCCGCCTAAAGCTCAAATCCTCGAGTCGATATTAGGATGGTCCCTTATGACAGCACACAGAATTGCCTTCCGAGTCATCCGCAGTCGAGGCAGCGGTTTGCAAAGTCTCTTTCATGTACATAGTTGAATTATTTGATCTCGAGGTCATTGACAAGTTGACATAACCCTCTGGACGGTGTAGTCTCCAACCGCCCCGTTCGAGAGTAAATTTCGTGTGGACAGTGCATCAATTGACATCATCTTCAGTTGGAAGCTACAGGGAGCACCTGGTCAATTTGACAGCTACGGGATGGAGAAGGCCGTGTTTCAGGCTCCTCCAACAATAGAATATCTAGCCATGTCATACGCAGGAATATGTCCAGAGATCGACAATATATGTAAAGGAAGTTATTTCCAAATCCACCTACATGTACAAATGAAAGATGTCTGGGGCGTTGTTGAAATTCGTCCCATACCGGATGTCTGAACTTCAAAGTTCAGGTGACAGACAATGCACCAAAGTTCCGTCATATCCGTCAGGTAAAGATTCTGTGAGCTGTCAACCAGGTCGCATTTCACTGCGAGTCATTGTTGGCAGCCTCCTCCTGTTTCTTCTCGGCGATCGCGGCAGCTTCTTCCGGAGCGACAACGACGACCGGATCCGTAGTGTCAACATTCTCAAGCTGGGAAATGGCATCGGCGCGAGCTCTGCCGTACCATCGTCCGATGCTTCCCCGCTTTTCCACCTTCAAGTCGCGGGCCGCGGGAGTAGCGGCACAAACAGGAGTCTCGATGAAAACACCCGTCTGAGGGAACGGCTCCAGAGGACCCCAAACGTTGCCCGCATCATCGGCGCCGACGCCCTTGGTCAGGAACTCCATCTGGGAGAAGTCATACGAGACGGGGGGAACTCCAGGAACGTCCTGTTCTCCGGGTACCCAGACGTTGACAGGCTGCACGTATGTTCCGGCAGTGAGGTTGTTCTTGGTGACGCGAGTCTTCGCAACACCGTCAATCTCGGCAATGACGCGGTACTCTCTGGTGTATCTGAAGAGAATCTCGTTGCGGTATTCAAATTTGTTCTGGGCGTTGCGGCCTCCGCGGAGTCCCATGGAAGCGATGATCCGGTCGGAGGTGGTGCCGGTGCAGGGATCAACATCCATGGCGTAAAGTGAGACGGTGGCCCGATTGTTTGACACGAAACCGATAAACTGGAAGTGGATTATATCAGCACCGACATGATGTCAAAGACGGTTGTCAAATGTAAGCTTACTCGAGACTCCGCAATCTCTGCGTTGGGGCTGGGGTTGTCAATTCCCAGAAGCCCAAGCTCCATACGAACATAGACAATATCGCCAAGGGTGTTGATCTGCACGTTTTGAGCAACAATGCTGAATGCAATAACCTCGCTGCCTCGACGGAACCCGGAGAATGTGATAAAGTCGCCAGCTTGGAACGGCGCCATGACCAGAGGGTCCGGAGCAGTGCTTTTCATGGTTAGTTGACGACTTCCATAAGCTCGACAGAGTACTTACAAAGTGCCAGGGCCGACGAAAGGGCGGTTGGTCAACGGGCAAAGCGGATCATTTTCGTTCCTAGGAATGCACATGGGGAAGCCAGAGAAAGACGTGATACTGGGGCTCTGATCGTCGGCAGTCATGAGCGGTGCGCCAGTGAAGCCCTTGGAGAAGACAGCGTTGGGATCAGAGATGCGCACAGTAGGACCGTTCTGGATCTTGAGACTTCCGTCCGCAAAGTCAACGGATTCGACCCAGCCACTGCTCAAGCCTTCAAAAAACTCATAGAGCTGAACTTGTGCAACTCGGGGTTCTCCGTTGATGCTGTTTCCAATAACCTAATACAAGTTGTGGTCAGTCAATCCGTTATTGATACATGTGGGGGACTGGACTTACCAAAGTCTCATAGCCAGCGAAGTCGGCCTTGTTGGCGACGAACTCCTTCCAAGGAACCCATGCAGCAGGAAACTGCACCAGAAGGTTCTTGGGAACGTTCATAGTGAAGCCATTGACAACAATGGTGCCGCCGGTGTTGAAAGTGTCATCTGTAGCAATGGCATCTTCGAGAGCGCCCTGAACCCAGATTGGCGATTCTTGAGCCCACACAGGGGTAGAAAAGAGAGCCCAGAGGGCAAGGAACAGCTGAAGATAGTGCATTGAAGGCTAGAGACAAGAGACTGAGGAGCCAAGAGAAGTTGAGGGTGGTGATACCAAAAAGTTCTCGTTCTACCACGGGCTTCTTGGCCCATTTATCATGATCTTGATCACTACGAATTGAATCACCGTCAGTCCCCCCTTTCGCTAAATTTGCGTTTACTCTTTTGAGCCATCTCCGAATCCTCCATAACTTTTGCTCACGAGATTACTTCAAAGCGAATGTCAGTTCTGCGTGACGCCCAAGATTGATCTCGCTTCAACGTTGTTGACCATTGCCAAGGCGAACTATTGCGCTGAGTTGCCTTTGAAAATGGACTGTCTTGGCTCTCAAGGAGGCAAAAAACGTTTTCTCTTAGCAAAGCACATATGCACTCAATGGGACCCTGCAACGTGACGCTGGGCAATAGCCGTTTTGTTCCCCGGAAGAGCCGGTGCGGACGCCGGTGAGCAATGAGGACGAGGCCTCCGACCTTCCCCCGAGACCGGTCAACCAAGGCGTGGCTCGGAAAAGCCATTTCGGTTCATCCCTCTGTCATAGAACGGTCTAGTCGCCTGTGAAGGCACTGGGAAGACTGCAGATACCCCATGCCCAACTCCATGTTCGCTAGCCTCCTGGAATCGTGACCCTCTGCCAAGATGGAGATGTATCCATCTTGGGCGAGCCATTTTTGAACGCGCGATGCTCGTGACAACCCGAGCAGAAATTCAACTTGTGGCGCTCCCTTTCTCGCAGTAAACAGTAAGTGTATCGTGAGAATCCCTTGATCTGGACCCACCCAACGCATCTCAACTGCATGGTGTTGTCACCGGGACCGATTCCGCGCCGCGCGCTACATGTCTATAATTGGTGACATATGCCGGATTGGTGCTCGGGAGAAAGGGGAGCCGAGTCGTCAATACCTGCCTGCCCAGGATCTTGATTCAGAAACCCCTGGAACGGAGTTCATAGCAACCGGGGGAATGCAACCCAGCCTCCTGGGCCGGCTTAGACTGCTGGTCATTGCTGCACGTTGCAACTTGAACGTTGTCACTCGAAAAGTAGGATCGTGGGACGGCAAGAAAGAGGCTCGTAACAGGAGGCTCCTGAACGATCCCTGCTCAGGGACGCATTTTAGCAGGAAATAGGGAACCCCTCATTGGTGGTGACAGGGATCTCTTGACCTCATTTAGTCGCCTAAACCTTCGTCCCCAGAAGGTATCCAAGCGCAGCCACATGAGTCTCAGCCATACTTTGTCAAAGTTTGCCCATTGCACTTTGGATACAGTTCTGTTACCTAGCCAAGAAGATCAAGTCACGAACTACGGATGAAAGTGAAAGATCATCATCAGACGAGATGTCATTTTTCTCTCAGAATAGATAACAGCGCAGTTGCAAATCATCTCAGTCCGTGCATCTTTTGCTAGACGCTACTCAAACAGATCGGGGTTCGCTCCGGTTCCCCTGTTCACATGCAACAGTCGCAGGTTTTGCCGACAAACAGGATTCTTCGCTAGTCAAAACCTGCCGTTCCTCGAGGTGATGCTACATCTTGGCAATTGCCACCATCACGGTCCAAAGGTCTGCTCCTCCTCAGTCAGAGCCAACTGCTAACATGGATACCGTATTCGTACATAGACGGCTTGCATCACGACTCATCACGTTCCAGCCATGACTGATACTTACGCGATAATCCACAACTGCACGTCTGGACAGGATTAGTGGAACCGTGCGTCGTGGGCTCTCCAGGCCATTATCCCGATTCGGGCAAACAATATGGAACTCCCCGCGTCGACCCTCCACCTGGAGCCTCCCCGCGTATTTCATGTGGAAATCGTTGGACCTGACAAGCCCTTCCCGCCAAGAACTACCGTAAAAATGGGTCAAATGGCTGCCTGCTTTACCACCTTCCTTTCTGAAGGCTTCGCCGCAACCCTCATAGGCATATAGAGTTCGGCTCCGTATGCCAGCCGGGGCATTTCTTCCAACTAGCCACGGCTAACGTAGGGTACGGGCCGGATGCGGCGTGATATAGTTGCAGTCAAGATGCATGACACGACCTAATCTTCACCTGAATGGACACGCTTGGCGGCAAGGAGGCAGGTTTTCACGAGTCGCCACCGGCAGCTGATGCTGTCTAAGCACGTGTCCGCAGAAAACCAGTTGCTTGGTAATTTTTGCTTTTGATTCCGTAAGTAGCCAAGTGATGCCAATTCTGCTTCCGTGTAATACCATTTGCTGTGGAAGGCTGTGTATGCGAGGCATGCAACAAGGCGCATATTGTCACAAATCTTTCCAAGTACCCCTCAATCGAGAGTACAATGATGGCAAAGTTGTAATTTCATCGAAATTCAAAGAATGCCCCGAATTACCGTTGCTAGCCCGGGCTCGGGTAATAGGGGCTCAACCGAAGCACGTTGGAAATGCCTTCGTGGCTTGGATCCCCCCTGAACCGTGCGTGGCATTATCCCCCTCGACTGTCCACGAAGGAGTCAATACCCTTGACCCCAGCAGAACACTAATGGCTTTTGCAGCGGTCAATATTGCGGGATTTAGTCAGTCTGGGGTTGGCTAGCCGCGCAAGCAGTCGGCAGTATTCAAGAACATCAACCAACCACCGGCGAGCAGGCAGCCTCAACGGACCTAGCACGATGTCACCCGGATCGTCCCCATCCCAAAGACCACGCAACTTCACGTTAAGATCGATGGTTCATCGTCTCTTTAGAGTGCTTATCAGCATGGCGCTCGTGGAGGTGCGGGTAGGTTAGTCAACGGTTGGACTTGTCTTGGCAAGACTCAGGACTAGGTAGAGGCTGGAGGGCATGCCCACCCTTATTGGGCTGTATTAATCGCAAAAGAGAAAGCCTTGAGCCTCGGTCTGGGACTCGTATGGATACGAGTGCAACATCGAATCATGGGATTCAACGAAAGTCTCTCCGACGACATGTATCCACATCCTTTGCGTGATACTGGCTGCATGCCGTGGCCGTGCTGCAGCATGGCGCGTGTTGCTCCGTTGCTTTGGGTGACAGGCGATTCGTGACGAAGTTGCAAATGTTACAACAGGCAATCCTTCAATTTCTCCAGAGCTGTCGTAGTCGATTTACAGTGCTAAGTTCAGAGTCGTAAGTGAAGTGACCGTATCATGGCCACTTCAACGACACCAATCATCGACAACACATGTTTGCGAGTAGTCGCAACACAGAAATCACTGAGCCCCTAAGAATTCCCCCACTACTCGAATACCATTCTGTCTTTACTGACGTCTTTGACTTTAAGGTTCCATTTACCAAGACAATCATCTCGTTAACCGCGGGTGTTCTGTGCCATCGCTGCAAGGGAAGCTTCTTGGCAAGGGGCACTCATCCTCCATGCCGGAGTCAGTCATACCTGGCGCTGGTATAACAAGACTTACAAGCAACATTAATGTGGCTAGCATCTCGTACTGCAGAAAAGGGAAACCCGGACAGACCGCCATACTGGTGGATCTTGCTGTCACATTGCAGAGCCATGACAAAAGTTTGTGCTGCCATGTCGACTCCATCACGACCGGAACGGCGGCCCAGATTCCTACGAGATTGAGGGATTTCGAAGAATCATGCGACACATCTGCAAGAGAAGACAGCAGTCACAGCGGCTATTAATTTCCTATCAGAGCATGGAGCGCGAGCAAAGCGTGGGATGAAGCACATGTCAAGTGGAGAGGCTGGAGGGGAAACGGACGATATCGGATCTCAACTGCAACTTGATGATTAGCATGCGTCTAAGGGTTGTCTTTTCCGCCAGCTTCCAAGATATTTGCATGCTTTTCCGTCGACGGACAACGAAGTGAAGTCAGCCATCATGATTTAAGGCTAAGGGTATCTCCTATGAAGACTTACTGGAAACGAAACCAAACAACATCACACTTCAATCTTCTGAACACCTTCAAACATTAGCATCAGCTTTTGTCAGTTTGAGTGGTCAAGCAACATTCATCATGCGTTATCAACTCGCTATCGCAGCCCTTCAAGCTGCCGTCTCTTTCAGTTCTGTAAAGGCGCAGAACTCTTCTTTCAGTGAGACACACGTCTCGGAGATTCCCGAGTCAGAGGTCGTTGCTCTTGCTCAGATTGTTGAAGATGACCCTGGAGATGTTTTCACTCTTCAGAAGGACTGGTTGAGTCCAGAGTATGCTTTGATCTATAAAGTTGCTCTTCCTATCCCTCCAGTCAAGGAGCCGACCAAGTAAGGGCAATCCACAAAACGCTAGTCTTAGTGACGATGCATCTAATATGAAAATAGGAAAGTCATCAGTCCTGTCACTGGAAAGGAAATCTGGTACTATGAGTTGGAGATCAAGCCTTTCAGTCACCAGGTCTATCCCAACCTCCGTCCCGCCACTCTTGTTGGCTACGACGGGATGTCTCCTGGCCCCACTCTGATCATCCCCCGCGGCACCGAGTCTGTGGTTCGTTTCATCAACAACGCTGCCCGTGAGAACTCTGTTCATCTCCATGGATCCTACTCCCGTGCGGCCTTTGATGGCTGGGCGGAGGATATTACCAATCCGGGAGAGTACAAGGATTACTACTACCCCAACCAGCAGTCAGCCAGAACGCTGTGGTATCATGATCACGCAATGCACTTGGTGAGTCATTAAGCATGTTTCCCAAAGGATACCAGAGACTGACTCTTGACAACTCAGACCGCCGAAAACGCATACATGGGTCAAGCTGGAGCTTATCTCATCAGCGATCCGGCCGAGGACGCTTTGAACTTGCCTACTGGCTACGGCGTTTATGACATCCCTTTGGTTCTCACTTCCAAGCAGTACAACGATGACGGAACACTGTTCTCGACCGTTGGGGAGAAGGACAGCTTGTGGGGTGATGTGATTCACGTCAATGGTCAGCCCTGGCCATTCCTGAACGTCGAACCCCGCAAGTATAGATTCCGCCTCTTGGACGCTTCCGTCTCTCGTGCATTTGCTCTTTACCTCGTCAACTCCAATGCTCCCAACGGCAAGCTGCCTTTCCAGGTCATTGCAGCTGATGGTGGCCTCTTGACCAAGCCTGTGCAGGTCTCTGATCTTGTGAGTAGATCTAGCCTATTGTTTTTCATCTCGCATTTTTAGTGTAGGACTAACCTGTTCCAGTACGTGTCTGGTGCTGAGCGGTACGAAATCATCATCGACTTTTCCAAGTACGCTGGACAACAGCTTGAGATCCGAAACTTCCCCAAGGCCGGGGGCGTCGGAGTTGAGGATGACTACCTGAACACCGACAAGGTTATGAAGTTCATCGTCGGCACCGCCGCCTCTTCCCCCGACACGTCCAGCGTTCCGGAGACTCTGCGAACTGTCCCATTCCCTACCTCAACCGGAAACGTCATCGACCATCACTTCAGATTCCACCGCACCAATGGTGAATGGCGCATCAACGGCGTCGGATTCGCTGATGTCGAGAACCGCATGCTCGCCAACGTTCCCCGAGGCACCGTTGAGATCTGGGAGCTGGAGAACAGCTCTGATGGATGGTCCCACCCTATCCATGTCCACCTTGTCGACTTCAAGGTCATTGCCAGAGATGGCGATCGCGGTGTTATGCCCTACGAGGCAGAGGGTCTCAAGGATGTTGTCTGGCTCGGCCGTGGAGAGTCTGTTCTCGTCGAGGCTCACTACGCGCCGTGGGATGGAGTCTACATGTTCCACTGCCACAACCTGATTCACGAGGACAGTGACATGATGGCGGCATTCAATGTCACCACTCTTCCTGACTGGGGCTACAACGAGACCACTTTCATTGACCCCATGGAAGATCGCTGGAGGGCTAAGCCTTACGTCATGGCCGACTTGCGCACCCGCGCTGGCCCCTTCTCCGACAGCGCCATTGAGGAGTCGATCCAGTTTATGGCCAACACTGAGGCATACAGCAAGATTGATGAAGTCAATGACGCTCTCGAGCAGTACTGGTCATCTCACTGATTGATTCAGCCTCTGAACACATTCATGAAACAGTTTGAACGGTTTCGTTTTCTTTTCTTGTCTACACTTTTTCACCAACGATCGCACCAAGTACATGCAGGGACGAATGTTTCTCCTTCTTGTTTATAGTCTCATTATCATAGTATCAATCTCAATTTGCCTATATCTACAACACTTTGAATTGATTCTGAAGTCGTTTTGTGAAGGTGGGCTCCAGATGCTCCCCCAGGTGTTCTTGAGATGTCGAAAGAGACGTTATTCTCAAGTCTTGTCCTGTCCGGTGGGATAGCAGAAATTTCCCCACTCAAGCCCCTGGATCAATCTGAGGACAGGGTGTGATCCGCCAACCTGATGCAAGCACGGTCAAACCCTGCCAAGAACTCCAGTCTCCTCAATAAGCTTCAGACTCTCCTAACCGTATCGAGGTGCCTGCCAACACCCTAAGTAATTAAGCTCACACCGTTATCTGACTGTTCACCAATCTCAGTCTTGGAAACATTTGGGTTGTGGAAGATCTGCGCTGGGTGGATATACTTGCAGGGTCGCAGAGGTGCTGTTTTGGGGAAATCCCACCAATCTTGGCCAGGCCCGGAACACAGCCCGAGAGGCCCATCGTTTATATCGAACAAAGCCACTGCCAGTCAGCGACGAGAGCGGATATGGATGCCAAGAAAAGGCCAATCGCAGGTGTGGACTTGTGATCGAGTGGAACGACAAAGGCGTGAACTCGGACTCTGGACAAGAACGAAATGGGCAAGGAACGGTGTTTGCAACGAGCCAAGACATCGCAGGGGAGTCCACCAACCAGGAGAAATTCTGCGCTGTTCGAGAATTATAAAAGATGTGGTGAAGAACGACATCAAGAATTGTTGATAGTTCTTCAGAGCAGGTCCTCATTTGTTTTGAATTGTTTTCATTCTTTTCTTAAACCGCATTTCAAGATGAAGGTTACTTCGGCAACTGCTGTTTCCGCGCTGGTCGCGACCGCGTCGGCCCACGGATTCGTCCAGCAGATCATGCTCGGCGAGAACCTCGTCAACACCTGGAACCCTTACAAAGATCCGTCAAAGAAAGTCGAGAAGATCACCCGCAAGTTCAAAGACAACGGCCCAGTCACCGATGGGCTCTTCGAGGTATGCTCAAACTACCCGCTTGTACTGTACCAACGGACGCTGACTCGTCAACCACATAGACCGACGCCATCACCTGCAACATCGGAAGCGACAAGAACAACGTCCCCGCCACGGTGACTGCCAGTGTTGCTGCTGGAAGCAGTGTCAAGTTCATGTGGACTGAGTGGAAGAGCGACCATCCCGGCCCGAGTAAGTCGTGGATGCCGTACGACCTCGATGAGAACATACAAAGTCTAATACACGGGAAGTCATGACGTATCTTGCCAGCTGCGGTGGCAAGTGCAGCGAGTTTGACGGCAGTACCGGCAATGTCTGGGTCAAGATTGACCAGTCTGGTTATGATGCCAAGGAGGCCATTCCCTGGGCTAGCAAGCGACTGCCAGAGAACAACAGCACCTACACTGTCAAGCTGCCCTCCAAGATTGCTCCCGGCGAGTACATTCTACGGTAAGTAAGACCCCCTCCTCTGCTTCTGGACAATTATCTGACTTTGGTTTTCACAGACACGAAATTCTCGGCCTCCAACGCACGAATACGGACGGAAAGTTAGCGCAATTCTACCCAGGCTGCCACCAGATCACTGTTACTGGGGACGGAACGACCAAGCTCCCCGAAGGAATCGCGCTTCCCGGAGCGTACAAGGCTGATGATACCAAGTCGGTGAGTATCTCCAACCTGTGTGACATCCCTAAGCACGTTAACTGACGACGCTCTAGATCTTTCTTGACTACCGAAAGGTCACTGAGTATACTCCTCCTGGTGGGCCAGTTTGGGGCGATGATGGATGGGCCCAGTAGGCAAAAGCCAGTGTTACGCATTTTCAACCTGTAAATATTTAGCATTTTGCTATCTTGTGAATACACTTATGAACTTGGCTACTGCTGAGATTCCTTGCAACGCGTTACCAAACTTGTCACATGCTGATGGGCATCTAAGCTTTGATTTCATTTGACCTATGTGAAGTTTTGATGAGTATATAAGCTTACCAATGCACAAGATGCCTTCGTATACAGGAAAGTAACTACAGTAACACTGGTAAGTTAATGCTCAATTCCGGGTCCCCAATCTCGTAACAGCTTGTACAAACGAAGACGCCTGTACAACAACCACCAACCCTCCATACGGACTACATTAATGAACTTGACCCTATGGTCAAGCTTGTGCTGTGAATGAAGATCCGATGCTCGCTGCCAATCTGTGAGAGTCCTCTCACTAAGGCTGATTCTCCAACTCGCCGATACAGTCAGTCTCGTGTCCGTTCTCCTAACGTCATAGCGAAAGAAGAATGACATTGGGCCCTGATAGTCCACCTTCGGACACCACACTTCCATTATCCTAAGTTTTGGCATCTGACGAGCAGCCCTTGCCGCTCTTACAAGCAGAACATCTAGATTATCCTTGCCTTGCTCGGTAGTCAAGCACAGGTACATGAGATTTGGCCAGTGTGCGTAGTCAAGGGAGCGGCTTAGACCTTGTGCCATGCTCTCATGACACTTGAAGAATTGCGCAGCATCGATAACGTTCAATATGACGAAGTTGCGGAGCCGGTAACTTGCCAGAACTGCGACGGAGACCAAACTTTCTGGGACTCTTCTCTGATAGATCCGGCGATCATGATGCTGTGCCTCCCATAAGGATAAGTCCTGGATACTCGGAGATATATAGACTGATCTGAAGAGGCTTGATATAGCCAAGTTGCGTGCGTAGCACTCGCGATCGCGGTACGCAAACGATGACCATACCCAAACTGGCTGGTAGTTTACGTCTCTTATACAAGGCATGCTGGCCAATAGCACGGCCATAGCTGACGCAGACATTTTCCGATGGGATCGTTGGTTCATAGAGAAGCTGGTGATGACTGGAACAGAGGGAATAGATGATGATGGCGAGTTGAAGTTAATGTCAAGGAGGGCTCCCAGTAAACGTTGCTTTGATGCTCTGTCTTGAATCGCGGTGCGGTATCTCCCACATTCTCGATGAGGGTAGTAACTGGGCGAGCTAGCGCTCAACTCAAATGTAAGACCTTGACCTGAGGCATCTTGCTTCCATCTCGACAGGACTGTGAAGAGGTTGAGTATTGCGCCAGAAAATACCTTTATGCTTGCCTTTTTCGTGAATTCATCTTCGAACTCGTTTCCCTCTCGTCTGGAGCAACAAGCCAAATGCACGTGGAGAGAAATCTTTCTGACCAGCTTCTGTCGACCATTCACGACGACATACTTGAGCTGCCGGATATCTGGGCCGGGAATCTGGAGGCTCAGGCGCTCGAAAGTATCTGGCTCAAAGAAATGTTGCCATTCCCGAGAAACGTGGGCCCATGCAGAGAATCTTTGTTTTGGGTCGGCTTGCTTTCGAAGATCTTCCAGGATGTGATGTCGTAACTCGTATGGCAGGGTTTGGAATCCCCATTGATATTGATTTCGCGCCGAGTGCGACTTTCTGCGCGCCATGTCCGGTGAAACTGAGAATTGGTTCGAACTTGGGGTAGAAAAACGTTGGCGATAATTAAGCAAAATGAATGTTCTTATACACGGTAGGCAACGAAAAACAGGAATGACTCACTCATCAGGAATAGTCATCGGAGTTCTAATTTTGTAGATGGATCAAAAGGTCGACCATGAATGCTCTAAATATACCCGTCTAGGTAGTTGACCGAATATGCACCTTTGTGGTCACATCCGACGCCCTCCCTAAAAAGTCTTCAATTAGATCCCACATAGCGACTGGATTAGTGTACATAACAAAATGACCACTCTTGGGAATCTCCGCTAGTTCAACGCCGGCTTTGGCAATGGCGGGAAGATACGACAACGTTGCGTGCTGCACCCCGAACATGAACATTCTAGGGCACGCCAAGCCCTTGAAGATCTCCATCAAATCTCCGTTGTCCGAGTACTCCACCATACTCTCAAACGTAGGACGAATAGCCTCAGTTCTGACCTTGGCTCTGAAGGCAGCGGCGTAGACTCCGTTGCCGAAGAAGGCAGACTGCCGCGTGCGCTCCATGAATTCTGTGACGAACATCTCGGGATCTTCCGCGGGAAAGTCGAGGATCTGCCTGCTCAGGAAGCAATCTTCGGGAGCGAGGTTTCCCTTGATGTTGGTGAAGCTCAGTACCGAGCCTGGGTTCCGCTGGGCGAGGAGTAAGGCCGTTAGGCCCCCCATGGAATGGCCGACGAGGTGGTATTTCTTGACGCCATAGGTCTTCAAGACTGCTTCAGCGACGGCGACAAGAAAGGGCATCGAGAGCGCAGAGTAGTCCGCGATAGTGGAGGAACCGCTGCCTGGTGCATCGTATGCAATGATTGGGTACTTGGAGAGTGACGGGTGGAGGCTGATGTCGGTGTAATCTTCCTTGGTGCTACCGAAGCCGTGAAGGAAGAGAATTGGATCCGCAGAACCATCACAGCGTACGGTAGAGACTGAGATGGCAGTACCGTTTACTGTGAGCGGAATCTGTTCCCAGTTGAGGTTTTGGCTTGGCTGAGCGCCGTTGCTTCGTGCTGGTGTAGTGGCCATTATCAAAACGAAATTGGGCGACTATGGGTTCAATCGAATAGTGTAAGCTGATGTGACTGTCTAAAAACCCAAAATTTAAGACGGAATTAGCAACTCTTAAAAGCCAGCCGCTGCGGGAGAATCTTGTAAGTCGCCGTCTTGCTTCCCGTCCGGCCGACAATTCTTCGGCGCCGTGTTTGACTCGGAAGGTCCGCCGATGTGGGTCCACTAGCGAGGATGGATGCCGAAGGGCTCGGCCATCGTGGGATTTGGCCGTCGGCAATGCTTCATTTTGACCGAGCAGGCGCTTACCAAAGCCGTTACCCCATTTCGTACCTTTTGGATGCAGATTATCTAGCCAGTGTTTTTCATGGTCTTACAAGATTGCGATCTATCGGCACCAGCTTCCATAAGATGGCGCAGCATTCACGTTCTCACGAAGCCTGGCTTCTCGATTATCGGCTTGCATCATGCGTCAAACCCTGAACCGATCCTTCTTACTCATTTCGTAGGAGGCTGAGTCGCTAGTGTCTCCCATTCAAAGGAACCCAGCGGTAGTGACTGCGCCGTAAGAACTAGCACTGCGATTACTCTGATTTGCTTCACCTGAGTTCACCGCACAGGTAGCCGTTCCAAACTGTTTGGCGAAATGACTTCAGCCCAGGCTGCCGCGTCGGTGGTACAGATGCTCCCATCTTTGCCCCAAGCTCTGCTAAGCCGCTGCCAAAAACCGGACCGGCTTGGCTCGAGCTTCAGAGCGAACCATCAGCAAAGCTCGGTAATGCAGACGACACAAGGGATCTTCGATGCGCCCGATGGCTGTCAGAAAAAGAGCTTGCCAACTTTACTGGTATTTGACATTCAACGGCCGGCCGTTCGGCAGACTTTCAAACAACGCAAACCCTGGATGTCGGAATGGAAACATCGGCCCGCGTGGGATCTGTAACAGTCAGCCACGAACCCCTGAATATCAGGGGCAGACCCTCTGCAGTGCCGGTCGCTTGGATGGGGGAATTGATGAGCAAACGAAGCTTGATTTCAGTATCCAGCTGCCCTCGTCGTTGACTCGTTGCTTCCGTCAGCTCTCCGCGTCAATGGCCACGGTCCAGCCTCTTTGCAATGGTCAAACGGCGCCCACTGTCAGAGATGGGAGACAACAATGATGGGCGAGGCGTGGAGATTGGAGATTGGAGAGACCCGGTCATCCCACGCGAACCCTTGCCAAGGGCGGCTCAACGGGGCACCACGTCAGGGGTCTATCACTAAAATAAGAGTCTGACATCAGGGTGAAAGGGGAGAAGATGTGCACGTTGGACGGGGCCCCCTATTCCTCGGGTTCCGGGCGATGATTGTTCGATTGAGAGTCTAGAATCTGTGCGACGACGGTGGTGCATCCCATCTCTTCAGACGGGTGTCATCCGAACAGCACGGGAAGATGCAGTGAAGTGCGCATTCTGCAGCGAACCCGTTTGCCATTTAGTGTTCTGTGACTCGTGTGTTTGCACCATGAACAGTTCGCTTTCGCCAACGAACATTGCGGTCGAAGACGAACTGCCGCCGCATGAAGTTGTTCTCAACCTGTAACTCACCATCGCCATCACAGCCCGTGTAATCCAAACAGTGCACTGAGATTGGCTCACGACATACCCAAGTGGTCCTCCCCGGAGCCGTATCCGCCAAGGATGGACCGCGCGGCATCGAGGCAGTGTCGACGACGAAGAAAAAAGACTGGAGCTCCCAAGCTGCTGATCGCACAACACCACTCGCAGCAGTCAGCAGAAGCCAAGCCCAAGTCGCACTCGCCATCGGCTGAGCCCAGTCAGTCGTATTAGCCAGGTGCGTTTCCTAGATCCTTGGCTCGGGCGCACCCTGGTGAACCACCGTCTCGTATTTCTCTGGGCGGCGGTTTCCTTGCGTCTTCGTTTCGGCGTCGGAGTTGGGTGTGGCTGGGCTCAAAAGGTGGGAGAAGATAGGTGACGGGAGCGAGAGATTACCAGCAACAGCGGCCTTGTTTCTGGTTTATTACTCCCCCGTACCCGCCGCCGTCGTCTCGTTGCCGATTGCTTCTTTCCCAGTTTCCCCTCGATTCGACCACCACGAATAAGATTGATACCCGCAAGCACCACTTTTTGCCCTGCTCGCCTTCCAAGTCGTGTGTAATTGCTCTCTTGGTTTCATTTCGTTATTCCGTCGTGCCATCCCGCGAATCTCTGCCACGTGTTGTCCACCTACACCAACGCCAATCCCAACCTCTACCCCAAGACGATATCGTTGATCACCGCACTGAACAACAAAAGACCCCCTCGATCATCGATAGCCGATTCCAGAACCAACAAACCAAACATCCAGACCAACACCCGCCAAGATGAAGTACACCGTCGCACTCAGCATCTTCACCGGCCTCGTCGCCGCGCAGTCCGCCACCACGACCGCCGCCTCGTCCAGCTCAACAGACCTCGCAGGCCTCGTCGCCCAGCTTCCCTCATGCGCAACCAGCTGTCTCACCAAAGCCGCCTCGACCATCGGATGCTCCGCGACCGACTTCACATGTCTCTGCAACAGCAAGGACACTCTTACGTCCAGCTTGACGACCTGCATCCTCACTGCCGGATGCTCCACAACTGAGATTGCCAGTAAGTCTTCCGTCCGAAAACCGTGTAGATATCCAGAATAGTGCATGGCTAACTGGATGTTTTACAGCCGCCGCCAAGGTCGCCCCGCAAATCTGCAGCTACGTCGAAGCCAACCCCGACTCCTCCGCCATCGCCTCCGCCTCGAACCTCCTCAGCGGCGCCCTCGCGACTGCGTCTGCAACCGCGACCGCTAGCTCCGCGTCCCCGGCCACCGCCACGACCGCCGCCGCCGTGCGCCCGGAGATGGGCTTCGGCATGATCGGCGCCGCCATGCTCGGTGCCGCGATGCTTTAAACGGTGAGAAGTGCAGAAACATTATGTTTACATGGGTCGCTGGCGTTTTGGGACTGCTTGTTACCACTGGGGCACGGGTCATCGGTCGCATTTGACTTTAGACGGGCACGAAGCCCTCTTAGACGTTCTCTTCATGACTCTTGAGCTTTGGTGGGGTTTGACGAGGTTTTGGGCGATTGGTAGCACCGCTTTAGGTCGCTGTTCTCTTCGAAGTTCTTCACGTGGGATTGCGTTGGCGCGTCCGCACTACATACCCTTACTAGCATCAATTTGCAGATTTGTTGGTGCTGTCTTTTCATCATCTAGTCAATGCATACACATGCTTCGTGACAGTCCCCGTCAAAATGTTGTGACTATTCTACAAGAGTTCAGCTCTTCAGGTGGATAGTGACATATAATGACAGCTATGAGAACGACGAGGATGACGAAATAATAGCAACAATGGCGGGGACGGTAGAAAGCTTTCTCATACTGACGAGAAGTGCTGGTACCGCTTTCCCCACAAACATCCTGAACAACGCAAGACTGAAAATAGATCTTTCAACTCGGCTAATCTAGATCTAGAGGGTGTTCTTATGTGCCTCTGTTCTAACGCTTCCATGCTTGCGAGATATGCGCATCAAGCTCCGGCTTCCCAGCGAGCCTTCAATTTATCAATCATCATGCGAACAAACGCCACATCTGTAACATCAGGCAAACTTCTCAACGTCGGGCTGTCCTTCTTGCTCTCTTCCGTCAAGTATTCCAGCCCGCCCTTGAAGGTGCTGGCCTTGCTGCCGTACTTGCTCTCGAACCAGTCTAGCAGCTTGATGGGCGGGTTCTTCTTCGGGTCTCTTTCTGAGCTTCGTAATCTCTCCATCCATTGGTCTGTTGGTAGCGCCTCGAAATCTAAACCAGCCTTGGCCAGTGACGGGAGCATCTGCTTGGTCCAGTGGAAGCGGGTCGGGTTGAGGACGTGGTACACGAGATCTGCGTCGGAGTCTCGTCGGGCGACCTCTTCATCTGACTTGCTCCTGTCGGCGTTTGTCATGTCGAGGATTATAGCCGCAGCTAAGTCAACCGGTAACCACGACATTTCCTGGAACCGAATTAGCAATCAATCGCAGCGTGAGAACTTCGGAATAGCTCACCTCTTCAAGCTTGGGTAATGCCCCCAGCGTCGCAGCAGTCTGAATCATCAACGGAATCCCCTCCGTCGTATTCCACTCTCCGACCTTGCTGTCTCCAACCAACTGCCCAATCCTCAACACTCGCGCAGCAGCACCGGCATTCTTACTCGCATTCCGCGTGATGTGCTCAGAGACGTACTTGGACCTAGCGTATCCCGTGCCCTGGGCGTTCTTCGGCGTCGGCACAGGGCCTTCCTCCACCGTGCCCGGCCTCGGCGTGCCGCCGGCCGAGGAGACGGACGAGCAGAAGAAGAAGCGCGCCGGCGAGGGCGTGTCGACGGATTGGCAGAGCTGGATGAGGTTGTAGACTGCCTTGATATGCTGGTCCTCGAAGCTCTGCACGGGGATGTTGAAGTTGACGGCCCAGGCGCTGTGGATCACGAGGGTGAGGTTGGACTTGAGGTCCGCGAGACGGGACGGGGCGAGTCCGAAGTCTGGGGCGCCAAGGTCGGCCGAAAGAGGCACGATCTTGGCCTCTTGGTCGGGTGTGAGGGTGATGCCGCGGGAGGTGAGAGAGGTTGAGACGCGGGTTGCTGCGGCGGCGTCGTTGGGAGCGCGGACGGCGGCGTAGACTTGGGCAATGTTTGGGAGGGATGTGAGCTGGGCTAAGATATGGGCTCCTAGACCGCCTGTGACGCCGGTGACGAGCTTTGGAGGATCTTAGTGAAGGTCTCTAAATTTGAAGAAAGAAACTTACGACAAGGTCCTTCCCAGGCTTGGGAGCTGACCCTGGGACATGTATCTTGAAAGAGGAGTATTTCGCAATCAGCTCCTCCATCTTTTCCAACTCATCCTTGACAGCATCTTCTCTGCCACTCTTCAACCCTTCGAGGTGGCGAGCAAGTTGCTTAATGTTGCCAGTCTCGTACAGCACGTTCTGGCCGAGCTGCCCTTGTCGGCCGCCCAAATCGAGCTTTCTCTTGATCAGACTCCACGTCTGGATGCACAGCAAACTGTCGATACCGGAGGCGAAAAAGTCCGCCTCTACCGATGAGAGAGCATTCTCAGACTTCTCGTTGAGTTGTTGGAAAAGCCAGTTCTCGAGGTCCGCGCCTTCCAGAGAGAGCGAACTGCCCTTGTCGTTGTCGTTCTCGTACCCGTCGTACGCGGCCTGGATCTCCTTCTCAAACTTTCGGTAAAAAGGCACCCGGATAAAGGTCCCCTTATCCGTCTTGGGGTACTCGGCATCAGACGGCAGTATGACGACGAGCTCTTTCGGAATACGTGAAAATGACTCGGCTTGGGCGTTGGCAGCTTCAACAGCAGGCCAAATCTCCTCGAGAAATTGCTCGTCAGGCATGTCGGCCACACTATCAGCCTTAACAATCAGAACACCAGGATAGTCCCGCTGCTCTCCAAAGACGATGGCCTCCTTGACGATCTGCTCCAGGCGGATGCGTCCCTCGATGGGGATGGGCAGGACCTTCTCGCCGTTGATGAGGGTGAACCGGTCGTCGAGGCGGCTGATGTACTTCCACATATCCGGCTGTGTGGGGTGGCGCGTGAAGAGGTCCCTGGTGCGGAAGGAGTTTGGCGGGTCGTTCGAGTTGTTGGTGCTCTTGGAGGGCCAGCCGTCGAGGCAGACGCACTCGAAGATGCCGGGGGAGATTTCGTCCATGAGGATGTAGGGCTTGGCGACGGCGAGGGGACGCATGTAGTTCCATGCCTTATCGCCCGCTGGGCGGACGGAGTTCATGATTCTGCCGATCTCGGTGCTGTGTTGTTAGTACGTCGTAGGAGCGGAGAAGAAGAGATTCACTTACCAGCCGTAATTGCCCACGAGGTAGACACCCTTGCTCACTAACAGGTCACCGAGGTCATCTGGACAACTACTGCCACCGAAGAGCACCAGTTTCACATTCGCGAGTGCCTTAATGCCTTCTTCCGTCTCTGCGAGAAGCTTGACCACGTACGGCACCACGTGGAAGACGCCGGGCTTGACGTAATCAAGCATCTTGATGAGATTCTGACTCGTCAGGGGAATGCTGTAGTTACCCATGTAAATTGGCAGCTTGGAGTACATGGACCTGAAAATCTCGTAGAAGCCATGGCTGTGAAATAGAGGCGAGCAGATGAAAGCCCGCAGGCCCATGTTCGTCATGGAGGCACCGATGACACTGCGATGCGTGAGGTAGATCGGCTTCGGGAGCCCCGTTGAGCCGGATGAGTGGATGATGGCCATGATCTTCTTGTTCTCCTTCTCCGGATCATAAGATCGTGTGAAGCGGGGGGCGTCTTTGCCATAGTAATCCGAGTGTTGGATGAGCGGCAGAACCTCGAGTTGGCGCTGCTTCTGAACTTCTGACAAGACAGGGTGGAAGTTTGGCGTTGTTAACATGGACTTGCAGTTCGCTAGGTCGCAGAGGCGAGTGATTGCCGGGCTTGCGAGACGGGTTGAGATGAGAAATGCCGCGCAGCCCAGACGGTTGAGCGCCATGATAGTAATTGCGACATGGAGTCCCGATTGCGCAAGGATGCCTACTGCCGGGGACTGTTCTAACGCTGGGTCCTGCTCGTCGTCAGTAAAGGTAAGCGTAAGGGTGTCGAGATGACCTACTGCCGGAGAAATACCAAGTTCCTGAAGCCTCTGTACCGCCGCATCGACATATCTGTCTATGGCGCGAAAGCTGTGCTCTTCAAAATCCAATAGTCCTTCTTTGGGATATCCGATGGCAACCGCATCGGGGATCTCCAGCGCGCGGCGGCGGACAAGCTCGTCGACGGTGTAGAGGGGTCGGTCGAGCTCCGACACTGTCAACTTTGACGCCGTTGTGGTTGTTTGCGTCGCCATGGTGAAGATACTTGCAGGATAAACTCTACAAGGGATGCGGTGTAGGATGTCGAGAGGTGAAGATGGTCGAGCCCAATTTATGTAGTTGGCTCCCCCCACCCGGTCGGCAGCACGTATCCGTTGCAATTCCGTCCCCGCCGCATGCAAGGGCATGCTTGGCGCTCCGGGCCCGGGGCGAACCCCGCGTTTCCCGCATGACGTTTTTTCTGCCCTACAATGGATCTGCGATCGGGGAAGTTTGCTGATGTTCGTAGCTACGAGCGTCTGTTACCGTTCCGGTGGGATGATTGTTATTTCCGGTCACTGAGGTCCCTGGATAGACAGCGGCCACGAGGTGTTGCGGAAACCCCTCCGTGAGAGTTGTGGATTTGCCGGCTACAGATGGGTCCACTCCTACGGATTCTCCCACTTCAATTTAGTCCAGATGTTTGAAGATATGATTGGGGAGAACTCAAAGTATCCAGAGAGATGGATCTCGAGGAGGGATGAGGGGGCCTTGCGTAGCCAATCATAATTCGCCCAGCGGTTTGTCGGCTGTTTCGCTTACTTCCCGGAAACAAGAACAAGTTGTCAGGCTCTGTTTTCCGGATGAACAAGAGGCCAATGACAACGAGGATTCAGCTTATCGGACCCATGCTTGTGCATGTCACTGAAGCCGTCGTGCATAGCCGTCAGGATAGCTCCGTTGGTTTAAATGGCTTTCATGGCCCCGAGGTTTGGAGCATTACAAAGGCAGGCAACCCCTCGTTTGCGGTTACAGACGGCGCTATTTCGTCGGCTGCAGATGGAGTGTGCCAACATACCTACTGCCACCAAGACTTTGGCCCGCCATCATGCCTTCGCTAGCAAGCATCCTTCGATGGGTCCAATCTACCCCACGGGGAAGCCAAGATTTCATGTATATACCCCGGATTCAGAAGTTCTCGCTACCCCAGACTTGCCCACTTGCGGCGGTGATTTTACCTACACCTGGGAGAAAGCCTCGTATGAGGTGAACTTGATTCGTGCAATATTGCGAACATTCGCTTTGGATGACTGAGAATAGGAATTTGGTCTAAGACGTATCCGTCCGTCTTTAAGCGTCTGTAGCAGCGCCGCGCGCGTGGGCGAAATGACTTAAAACGTCTTCCCAGTTCCGTAATTCAACATGATAATCACCTTATGGACATTCTGTCCCGGTTGTTTTCGTGTAAGCATCGACGAAATTCCCAAACCCTCATCATCATGGCTGTCAGTCAACAACCTCAGGTGGATCCGCACAAGGACCCAGAAACTTGCGTCGTTGACCATGTCGACGATCAAGAAGACCTGAAACCCGTTGATGAGAGAAGACAACCTGACAAGTTCGGATCTGTCGACAAGGTCGATCCCAAAGAAATTGCT
This sequence comes from Colletotrichum chrysophilum, assembly GCF_026319265.1. Lineage (NCBI taxonomy): Eukaryota > Fungi > Ascomycota > Sordariomycetes > Glomerellales > Glomerellaceae > Colletotrichum > Colletotrichum chrysophilum. The sequence goes on along the minus strand of NW_026517448.1, from coordinate 35,789 downwards.
CTTGTGAAGAAGCTCGATTTGTACCTCATGGTATGTCTTTCCTGGAGACATAGGTTATCTTGACTACAATTCGCTAACTCTCCCTCCGCAGCCGATTCTATGGGTCATGTACTTTCTTGTAAGAGAACATTGAGAAAATCTCTTTGACATTGGATTATCTAATGCTTCATAGAACTTCCTAGACCGAAACGCCATCGTCAACGGAAAGCTTAATAATCTTGATAAGGATCTCAATATGGTCGGTTCTCAATACAACACATGCGTCAGCATCTTCTTCGTGGGGTAAGCTCTTGCAGAGAAGAAATGACAGTACGATGATTGACAAGATGATTCAGATACATCACCGGGCAGATTCCCTCCAACATGCTCGTCACCCGCGTTGAGCCCGCCTGGTATATTTCGGGGTGGATGATGGCCTGGGCCGTTGTGTCGACTCTCATTTGCATTGTCAAAGACTACCATGGCATGCTGGCTTGCAGGTATGACTACTATGTCCACTACCCTTTCGGTCTTCGTGATAGCTGACTCTGCATATACGGCCAGACTCATCCTTGGGATCACCGAAGCGCCCTTCTATTCCGGGGCTTGCTACATGGTTAGTCTGTTCTACACAAGAAAAGAGACTGCAACTCGATTGGCTGTGTTTTATACTGGAAATCTCCTTGCAAGCTCGTTCTCAGGTTTGATCGCGGCTGGTGTCTTCGCTGGCCTTGACGGGAAACACGGCCTCGCTGTTTGGAGATGGTTGTTCTTGATACAAGGAGTTGTCACTGGTACGCTATAACGACCACCATCTTGTTATGTATGAGTCTGCTAACATCTTTGGCAGTTGGCGTGGCAGCCGTCGCCTTCTTCCTATTACCCAACGCTCCCCTCGAGACCCGATGGCTTACGCCAGAGCAGCGACAACTAGCCCATGACCGCGTCGCTAAAGACACCACAGAAAAGCGTCAGGCGACAAGCACATGGTCCGGTCTGTGGGAAGCCGCTGCAGACTATCGCACTTGGGTATTTGCTCTTATGGGAAATCTCCATCTATCCGCCAACGGCTTCAAGAATTACATGCCGACGGCGGTCAAGTCTCTCGGCTTCAATACAACCATCACGCTCGTACTCACATGCCCGCCCTACCTGATCGCCGGTGCAGCATCTGTGTTGGTGTCCTGGTCTTCTGGGAGATACAACGAGCGAACTTGGCATATTACCGTTTCCAATATAGTGGCGAGCATCGGCTTTGCCGTCACGACGAGCACGATGAACATTGGTGCACGGTACTTTGCCATGGTCCTGTTTGTTGGTGCCACGTACGGCGTGAACAACATTAACGTCGCATGGACGGCCGCTACTGTTGGCCAAACGGACGAGAAGAAGGCGGCTGCGATTGCGATGGTCAATACACTAGGCAACCTGTCATTCGTATACACACCCTATCTCTGGCCCGACAGCGACAGCCCGCTTTTTAGGAAGGCAATGATTGCGAGCATTGGCTTTTCGATGGGCGTCGTAATGACGGCGTGGCTGATGAAATCCATCTTGGTACGAATGAACAGACAAATAAGAACTACGCAGGAGGAGGCCACGAACTTCTACGCCTACTAGGTCGCAAACACAGTCTTTGCTACTGTGGCGCCGCGTTGATATTGATGAGGTTTGCTAAGAAAGTGGAGCGATCAACAGCAGCATCCTACCGCTGTGTGGAATAGGCAGGAAGGTTTTGAGATTTTCTGGCAAAGTTGAACCTGATTAGCTGAAAATGAAAAAGGACCTCTAACTTCAATACGTGAATTTTTGTTTCCGGCTTGAATTCAAGTTTGGGGCGCGCTGGCTTTCGGAGAAACATCCTGCAAACGCGCATACCTTATTGTAAGGAAGCCACGATCACTTCGGAGAACCCGAGTTGAGAATACATATTATGAATTACTAATTCTGCCCGAAAGCTATTACTTTCTGTAACCAATCCATACTTTGTTTACACCCTCAGTGCTACGAGGCGAGGATACCCCCGAATCACGACTTGGTGCTGCACAACACGGGATTGATTCTTGGATACATCGCTAAGCGCTCCGTTGGTCACCATGGAGCCATGCAATCCAACTTTGCACTCAAAGGCCCCCCTTAATAATGGCTCGGAGCCAAATTCTCACTTTCGGTTTACAGACTTACCAACAGAACTTCGTTGTTTGATATTGGAGCATATTCTGGACGACGTTGATGAAGAGTCCGACCTCGATGAGGAGTCCGACCTTGATGAGGAGTCCAACGCCGCCGAGGATCCGGATGTCGATGGCGCGGATGAGGTACCCAACCTTGATGAGGAATCCAATATTGATGAGGAGTCTTCTCCAAAGCCGAAGATCGTCGAAATCATTGGAAAGCTCAACGACGTGCTTGTGCAGACTCATAAAATGTCTGCGCTATTAAACGGCATGCTTGCGCTGGGCATCAACGTAGGTGCGACGCACGACGTTATAGCGCTAAACAACGACTTGCTTGCGCGAACCAACGACTGGTATGCGCGAGCTAACGACATGTTTGCGCGAGCTGACAACACGAATGCGGTGCCCGACAATCTTGCCCCGGAAGTTGAGCTGGAATACCCGCAAGCCAACATGCTTGCGGAGCCCGAGCTGGTTCCCAAGCCTCAAAAGTTGTCAACTTTGGCGTGCGTGTCCAAGGAATGGCAGCGATTCTTCGAGGAGTACACGTTCAACAGCCTGGACGTCACGTTAACCAATTCTCCAGCTGAAATTGAGGCTCTCGGAGAGATGGTGAAGGGCTACCGCAGGACTTTTGTTGAAGAAATTGTACTCAATATCGAGCTTCCGGGAAACTCTTCAGGCGACGTCCAGGTCGAGACCGAAAAGGAGATTCGGAGGAACAATGCTCTTTTCACGATGGCCGTGTTTTCGCTCTTTAAAGTTTTGGCAAACTGGACCGGCCCAGAGCATGACCATGGTTTGGCGCTTCGTATTAACGTCATGTCCGCGGACGATGTTGAAGACTGGCCCCCAAGGGTGCAAGGTAGTCTGCTAGATTTCAAACTGAAAAAGCTGCCGCTAGTTCCTATTGTGGATGAGCTTTTGTGGATATTCCATTCTGAATCAACGCGAAGCGCTTCAGCAAATGCTATGAGCATCCTGCTCAAGAGCATGAACCACCTGACAAGAGTGGTATATCACCCACATTGCTCGCAACTCGGAGAAGACCAGTCTTTGCGAGACGACGCCTTTTTGGCCTTATTCCAAAAACACAGGGGTTGGGTCAAACGCATGGTGGTCAGAGAATCCGCATACCTCTTAGAGGAGGACAATCCGTACACGGAGAAGAGGGAGGATCTTGCACTCGCCTGTTTCCACGCGAGTCTCCATCTCGAGTCCTTGATTACATCACGAGTAGTTGATGCGTTCGACTTTTTCCGTTGCACGGGGGATTTGGGAATACCCAACGAGTCTCTCAGACAAGCCTGGCCTGAGCTGAATCAACTTGTCTTATCTTGCAATTTGTCAAATTCATCATCTGACGAGGACATGATGGATACCGTTCTTCTCGCAGCTGGAAAGGCCGCAATGCGAATGCCTAAATTGGAGAAGATGATCATATGGTCATGGGACGCAGAAAACTATGTCGGATTCTTTTTTGGGTATGGGCTTCGCTGCAGTAAGCTATATCCAGCTTTCATTGATATCCGGACAACATGGAGGTCTGCACTCAATCCAGAAGTTGTGAGATGCTGGGAGGACGCAGTGACGGAAAATACGAGCTATGAGCTCACCGTCCAACCACAGCGCCTTGACTGGCGGGATAAGCACTTTGTCGATGCGTTGCTCGAAAATTTAGAGACATCTAATTCAATCCTTTTTCCTTAAACGAGTAGATAGAAATACATAAAACCTCTGGTGTTGTCCTATCTCTGATGCACCTAACTCTTAGTCCGGCTGAATTGCCTTGCCTGTCAACCTTCTCGCGGCAGAAATCCGCACGAAAATGAACGGGCGTCTCTTGCGTTCCAACATTGAATACCCTCATTTACCTACGGTCCTGGATTTGTTCATGAGCTTCCCAATCGCTGCTTTACTCGACAAGCGCCATACTGCATGGTTCCATGTTTAGGGCTTAAGGTACGTTATCCACATCATGCAGGCTTTTGAACCTCAAAATCAAAGTGTGTAGCGATAGGCTGGGTGACGATGGCCGAGAAGATGGACTCGATCGCCAATCAGCCGGCTATCCCGATCACCCCTTTCCCGTTTCATGTTCTCCCACCTGCAGTACAACATCTGAATGCAGACAGTAGCAAAGCATAGAATTAGAGAGCCGATGCAGACAGAATGACCCAAGATGTAATCCGGACTAGACATCAGATGGTCAATATCACTTGTAGTCTCGGATGCCATCCGATAACTTACGCATTCTTTTGCAGATAGATGAATGTTGCCGGAAAAGCAGCCATATTTGCTAAACCAATGAGGAGTCCCACACCAGTGGCACGAACGTAGTGAGGCGCCAAATTGTTCGAAAGCCAGCCCTAGCCACGTTAGAGATCTCTCGTCGAAGCGGTTATAAACAAGCTTTAGACTTACCATAATCATTGCCGACCCTGGATAGACGCCAGTTGCAACCAAGAATGTCCCGCCATATCTCACTCCGTTTGACTTCGACGCCAAAATCATGACATATCCGCAAAGAGCAACAAGAGTCCCCACAGCCATGATGGGTCCACGGGCCTTGATCCTGTCTGACAAGCTGGCTGTCAAAAGAACAACGAAGAAGGCGGCCATGTTGGGAGGCACAGTGAGAAGTTGCGCTTGGGTGGTATCGCGATAGCCTAGGCCTTGTATAATTGACGGGAGGAACAGCGAGAAGCTCTGTTGGGAAAGAGGTTAGATGGATGGTCCGACAAGCGAACTGTCGAAGGAAGACGTACGTAGAGCGGGATAAGGAGAAAGATCCATGCCAAGGCGCAGAAATATGTCTGCGGAGCAAGCACAGCCATTCTGACCCAGTGCCAACTAAAGTGTTCGTCGTTAACATCTTCAACGTTCGTCGCCCCATGAGAATCTTCTCTCAAACGTTTCATGGCTTGTGTTCGTTCTTCAGGGGTGAGGAATCTCGCGTCGGCCGGGGTGCTCGGCATAAAAAAGAAGCATCTTATGCCAAATACCGTCGTAATTATTCCCTCGACTAAAGCTGATTAGCACACCTCGTCGCAAAAGGATATAGCCAGTATCGGAATCGCTCACTGAAGAAGATCCAGGGCCATCTGTTGTAGCCACCGTGACGAATCGTAGCCAAGCCAGTCGCAAGTAACCCTCCAAAAGCCCCTGAAAGAGGAGCTGCACAGTAGAATAAGCCAATACGGTAGAGCATCTGATGTCTTCGGTAGAACATAGCGAGATATACCACAATGCCTCCTAGGAGTCCTCCCTCAAAGAGGCCTAGAAAGAGACGGCATACTACCAATCCGGCGAAGCTCTTAGTGAAGCCGAGGAAAGTGCTTACTATGCCCCAGCACGTTATCAAAGTCGGAAGATATATACCCGCCCGGACCTTTTTGACAATCCAGTTGCTCGGTACGTCGACAAGAATGTAGGGGATGTAGAATACCAAGAGCGCTATGTTGAACTTTGTTCCAGTGGAGATGTTGAGGTCCTCGGTAAGGCCATCGATCTTAGCGTTTCCAATGTTGCTTCTGTCAATGAAGGCAAATAGCCTCAAAGGTGTCAGTGTAGGAACTTGACAGGATGATATTGGGGATCGCACCATATACCAAAAAGCCAGGGAATGATGTGATAGTCGAACTTGCGGTCGAGCTTCTTGCTCAAGACAGGGTCAATGTCGAAGTGAGGTTGCGATTGCCTGATGTTTTCGACATGGCTGTCCGAAGGCTTGCTGTTCTCGATGTCATCGTGGACGTCAAAGGTGCCGTCGCCATCATGGGTTTTCTCAGCCATCTTACTGGCTCTTGGGCAATGGAGGTATAATCACCGAGTGGTTGGTCGAAGTAGAAGATCTAAGGGGGTGATTATACGAGAGACAAAATTGTCTATGTGGTCTTAAGCGACAGGCAACTTTCAAGTAAGGAAAGTGGTTCACTGATCAAGGTCCTTAGGATATACTTCGGACTGAAGCCTCCTTTTCCCCGTCACCTTTCCTAAGACGGACCCAGCAATGCCACCTTGGAGCATCCTTCGGGATTAATTCCCCGCGCTTCTTATCCGCTAGAACCAGGGTCGCCATCACCCCACGGGGTCATCGTGCGGGGAAAGCATGGATGATAGCTCAATGTTTCCAAATAGCCATCTCAGAATCGAAGATGCCGACAATTTTCCTGCGGGGTTCAGGTAGGTCAGCGTGAGAAGCCAATCAATGACGTGAATTAGTGATCGTGATGCGATAAGGCCCCAGCTTGGAGTGTTAGTAGGTCAAGGTGATGACTAGGGGCATGGCGAGTGAGAGTTTGCTCAAACGATATGTCTTAACGGCTACCTGAATCTACCGCATCACTGCTCGATACCCAATTCTTTGAAGATGGACTCGTTGTGTTCTCCCAGCTCCGGGACCTTTTCCATTCTCGAGCTTTCAACGTTTTCGAAACCCGGTGGGATTAGAGCAGGAACCTTTCCACTACCGGTCTCGACATCCGTCCATCTGCCTCTTGCCTTAAGTTGCGGGTGATCCCATACGCCTTGCATGTCATTCACATTGGCGTTGGCTATCGACGCCTTATCTAGCTTCTGCAAGACCTCCTCTGCTGAGAATTTGGCGAAAGCGTCGCAGATGATCTTTCTCAACTCATCACGGTTCTTCGTTCTGAGGGTGTTGCTCACAAACTTTGGGTCCTTGGGAAGAGCCTCATTGCCAAGAACGTCTCGGCAAAGGTTAACCCACTCTCGCTCGTTCTGCACGCCAAGCATGACCGAGCCTCCGCCACCCGTCTCAAATGGGCCGTATGGGTATATAGAGGCGTGGGAGGCGCCGGAGCGGGATAAGCCCGGGGCCCCGTTATACGTGTAGTAGAGTGGGAAGTTCATCCACTCAACCATGCTCTCGAGCATCGAGATGTCTATCCGTGATCCTTTGCCCGTTTTGCCGCGCTTCAGAATGGCGGCCAGAATGTTGGAATAGGCGTACATGCCGGCTGAGATATCGGCGATTGAGATGCCCGCTTTCGCTGGGTCCGGACCGTTGCCAGTAATAGAGAGGAAGCCCGCTTCACTCTGTACGAGAAGATCATACGCCTTCTTGTCTCTGTACGGGCCGTCTGACCCATACCCAGATATATCGCACACAATCAGTGACGGATGCGACTCTTTGAGTGTTGAGTAGCCCAAGCCAAGTCGCTCCGTGGCGCCCGGTGCCAGATTCTGCACCAACACATCGGACTTGGCAAGAAGCTTCCTGAGGACCTCAAAGTGTTTCGGGTCTTTGAGATCGAGTGATAGACTTTCTTTGGAACGGTTGGTCCAGACGAAATGTGACGCCATACCATTAACTCGAGTATCGTATGCCCTTGCAAAGTCACCAACACCTGGACGCTCGATCTTGATGACACGAGCGCCCATGTCAGCGAGCTGACGAGTGCAGAAAGGTGCAGCGATTGCATGTTCGAGACTGACGACGGTGATACCTTCAAGAGGTAGTGGCTCTCTCTCAGGTTTTGATGTTGTGGATGCCATGGTTCTCAAGGCGATGTTTTGCTGGATTGCAGATCGCACGAAAGCTTTCGCTGGTCTCATGGCGGGCTTGATACGCCATGCGCCTCTGGGCGGACATGGAGATGCCCTGGTAGCCAAGAGCGACAGAGCGGCACGTCCTGACGGCATCTTGTTTTGGAGGAAGGGGTGTTCAGAGGTAATGGTGAAAGCAAATGGTCTTCAGCGAAGGAGGAAGATGGTGCTAAGTAAGGATTGATTGGCCTGGGAATTTAAATCCCGAAGTAATACGTGCATTAGGGGTTGGCATGACTTTTCTAAGTCCTCCTCATCATGAAGCTGCCTCCAGCGACCAGATCCCATCAGCTGCTGTGCTGGACGAGTTCACCGACAGGAACAAGTGACGGCGTCAGTGCATGCACATCAAATCGGCTACTTCTTTGCCCATTCGGCTTTATGCAGAACAGCGTAATCACCGGCCGCTGATCACCCACTCAGTGGCTTCACTCCGGTCGTTAAATGCCCGGGAATAATGCATGCTGTCGGGGCCATTTGCCGAGTCTGAAGTCGCCCTGAAATGCCTTTCAGAGAAGTGAGTCGGCGTTTGGAATCAATGGATGTTGTTATTTAGAGTCAGAGGATTCGTTCTGCTCTCAATCCAGCGAATCAACTGCTTCAGGTCCATCATTTCCTGTATTGTTCATCATGTCACAATCTCTCGCTCGGAGTCTTTGGCGCGTTGCCCGACCGGCGGTCAGGACGGCGGGATGCCTGCGCCCAGCGGCCTTCTCAACGTCAGCTCGCCGGAGGATAATGGAGACAACGGGCTTCACAGAAAACCAACTGACAGTTCGTGAAGCTGTCAGTCAAATCTGCTCCGAGTTTCCCAACACATACTGGCAAGAACGCGACCAGACAGAGAATGATCCCAAAGAGTTTCACGCTGCCCTCGCTAAAGATGGCTGGCTCGGTATTGCCCTGCCAGAATCGCTGGGTGGCTCCGGCCTGGGAATCTCGGAGGCAACGATGATGATGCAGACCATCACCGAGTCCGGCGCAGGCATGGCCGGCGCCCAGTCCATCCACGCCAACGTCTACGCGACGCAGCCGCTTGCCAAATTTGGGACCCAGGAACAACTCGAGAGCACAATTCCCAATATCATCTCCGGCAAATGGAGGGCTTGTTTTGGAGTTACGGAGCCAAACGCTGGTCTCGACACCCTACGCCTCTCCACCGCAGCAAAGAAGCAACCAGACGGCTCGTACCTGGTTACCGGTCAGAAGATCTGGATCACCTGCGCGCAAGTCGCATCCAAGATGATTCTCCTCGCCCGCACAAAGGCCTTCGAGGACTGTAAGAAGCCGAGTGAAGGTCTCTCACTCTTCTGCATCGACCTAGACCGCTCTCAGCCTGGTTTGGACATGCGCAAGATCAAGAAGATGGGCGGCCGTGCCGTCGACGCCAACGAGGTTTTCTTCGACAACTACGCCATCCCCGCTTCCAGTCTGATAGGCCAGGAGGGCCAGGGTTTCAAGATTATCCTCCACGGCATGAACGCTGAGCGCTGTCTGCTTGCCGGTGAAGCGTTGGGACTGGGCTACGCCGCGATAGCCAAGGCCGCGGAGTATGCCCGGGACCGAGTGGTCTTCAAGAGGCCGATCGGGCAGAACCAGGCCATAGCGCATCCGCTCGCCGATGCGTACATGCGGTTGGAGGCTGCGAAGCTAGCAACTTACCACGCGGCAAGACTGTATGACGCCAGCAAGGAGGACTCGTCCATTCGTCAGGATGCAGTTGGAGTGGCTTGCAACAGCGCCAAATACATGGCTGCAGAAGCTGCCTTTACGGCTTGCGAGAGAGCTGTTCTTACACACGGAGGTATGGGCTACGCGGCCGAGTACGATGTGGAAAGGTATTTCAGAGAGTGCCTGGTTCCTCGTATTGCACCCGTTAGTCGAGAGATGATTCTGAACTACATTGGAGAGAAGGTCCTTCAATTGCCTCGTAGTTACTAGAAACGGCGAAGATTTAAAAAGACGTAATGATACGTTTTATACAATGACATGAAGGCAGACCAACCTTGAACGTTTGCACATTGTGTATCTATTTGTGTATTATGAAGACATGGTAGACCTCGAGCAGGGGGTCAGGGGACTTCGTCTTAAAACTTTGAGATGAATTTGATTGATGAACGATTGGCTGCAGCTGCCTATTCATCTCTAATTGAGTCCGGAGTCAGGCAAGTACTCGCGATTGAGGATGGGACCGAAGAACACACACTGGCGTATAATAGGCGATGTCTTGGCTTGAAGACTGAAAGTTTAAATACACCCATGTTAATTAAAAGATTCTGCATAGAGACTAAATTTTGGTCGAGACAAGTAACTCTCGGCGAGGCAATGTGCGAGCCTCCGGTTTCCACTCAAACAAGGGTGCCGAGGTAGGAAAGTGCCGGCGAGTCAACCTACGAATGTCCGTATTTTAGAGAAATAGAACATGCCGACAACCCGTGAAGTGATTTGGCGAGTCAAGAAAAAGTGAGCTGGTTCTTCCTCCTCTGTACATAACTAGTTCCAAGATGATAAGATATTAAAAGCAGATATAAGAGAGCCCAACTCCGTGTTACAATCAGAAGCAAGCTTTAACCAACAGAAGACACCAAGCCTCTTTTAACGATGTTGCCAACAACAATTTTGGCAGTTGCGCTCTTCGGAGCAAGGTACAATAATCACTGAAATGCCCTAGATCATTCTCATCGAACGAGGCTAACCTTCAGTCCCGCTACAGCTCACTTGCAGGGCCCATTTTCTGTACCGATGCTGAGCATCCCATGGATTCCACGGTACACAAATCTGTCACCAAAAGCTGCTGCGGTGGCAACTCATTTTCAACCTCCAATGTAAGACTCTAATCAGAAAAAGTTATGTTAGATTATGACTGACCATGTGTCTCGCGCCATTAGTTCCTCTGCGACACGGGCAGTAAGCCCACAACTTCGTTCTGCAGCTGTTGTCAGGGTAGCAGCCTCGCTTGTATGAATGTGGGCGGATAAGTAGATAATACGAAGGCTTTTGGACGTGGCTTTTTCATCATCAGCCGCATTCGAGCTTTGTTGCCTTGCATAGCCATTTTGTTACAATGCAGGGAATTATTTGGGGACACAAGATTAATTCACCATTGAAGTGGATGTCATTTGCGCACTGCCTCAGAGAGCAGCAGTGCGTCGATGTGAATTCAAGGGTTCTAGTACTGCTTGTTGATTCTGAGGTTTTCCTGGTACTGAAATGTACAAAACTACTGACCCGGGCATGTATTCTTTCATCCTCATGCAGCCACCTATTGACCACGCTACTTACCGGGCTGACTCTTTGGCACCGGCTTCCGAAGTAATACCTCTTATTAAGCTCCGCCCCCCACGTCCGTGACATTTCACGGGGCCGAAACTACCTCCATTCGGTGAATTTGATATGGTCATCGTTCTAGTTGGACAAGGAGAAGGTAAAGTCATATTAGATGATGTATCATGTCCAATCCATCTTGGAGTAGCTGCCAGTAGAAGACCCCCGGATTCCACCACGGATGTAATAGCCGAGAATGTGGTCCATGTGGGTACAGTGCGCCATCCAACACTGTGGAGTTCGAACTGTGGCGCTGAGCGATGAATTTTGGTCCCGTCTTTGACGAATAAACAATCCGATGATACCCATTCCATCATTCTAAGACGCGATCGCGGGTGGCCAGAGTCAACTTACAATGCCCACAGAAGGCCTCAAAAAGCCCCGCGCAAAGCACGCGTGCAAAGAGTGCAACTCACGACGAATTCGCTGCAACGTCACAGAGCGTCTTCCCTGTTCAAACTGTGAGAGCTCGAACGCGACATGCGAAGTTCTTCCCTCGAGAAGAGGCAGGCGAGTGAACTGCGCAATCACTGTTCCTCTCAATCAAAATGATAACAAGGCAGCAGGTATCCACGGAAGTCAAAGAAGGAGAAGCGATCAGAAGATGCAGCGTCTTTCACTCCGGAACCTGTCATGCCGGCTCCGCCCTCGGCGCTCACGTCCGCTGTGGCGGCAACCCTTGCCTCTATGAGCACTGCTTCACCGTCTCGAGGTCTTTCTAATTCGGGCGCATCAAAAACACCATTTCATGCTGAGACGCCCGCGTCGTCACATTCTGCAACTGGCACAGGAAGTAGCCGCTTCTTCGGAGAGTCCAACTTCCTCACCCTCGTGCCGGGTGCCCCTGAGCCGGGGTCCGACGCGACTGCGGGAGACGCTGTATTGAAGGGTCGCTTGGCCTTTCCAGTCCCCCAGACACCTCAATCGCAAGATTTGGGGACTTCGCCTGCGAGTATCAACAATATCAGCTCGGCTACGGAGCGATACCTGAGGGATGAAGGGGCCTTGACCTTTCCCGATATGCAGAGCTGTCTGCCTGCCCTTCGCGCATACTTCAAATGGTTTCACCCGTGCTTCCCAATACTGGATCGCGCGGACGTGGCGCGAAGGCTTGCGATGATGGATATCTCGCCACTGTTGTTACAGGCGATGCTCTTCATCGGGTCGACATACTGCGATGATGCTACCATTACAGCTATGGGGTTCAAAGATCGCTCAGAAGCGAAGAGTGTGACATATTCACGTGCAAGAATTCTTTTTCACTCCAATTGGGAAAAAGACGAATTCACGCTTATTCAATCTCTGTTCCTTTGCAGCTTTTGGAGGGGCGGCCCTACCGACTGGAGGGATGTCCGATACTGGCTGGGATGTGTCTTGACTCTTGCGCAGACACATGGCCTCCATAGATCGTAAGTCAACGGAGGTGAGTTCAATACTGGGGCAAGCTGACGATCGTAAAGAACACGCTTCATTACAAGAGAACCTCAGTTTGCCCGAATGAGAAGAAGAGTCTGGTGGTCCATCTACGTAAGCTGTTTCTCAACACTGTCGAGATTTCACTAACTAACTCCTTGAAGGTGAGAGAAAGGCAAGCGGCGATATCTCTGGGACTTCCATGTAGAATACGAGATGAAGACTGCGACATCGAGCCTCTGACCGCCTCTGATTTGGAGGGCGACACGGATGAGCAACCAGCTACAGCGTTTGGCACATCCGAATCTGAGCATGTGCATTACGCTATCAATATGGTAGACATAGCAAGGCTACGTAAGCTGACCAGAGCTGCTTGACTCCTGATGCTATTTAACTAACAGGTGTAAAGTCGGAAGGATAACAGATACTCACTTTGCGCCGGGCCGTGGTCCTCCTGCACCAGGTGAAGTGCGCGACCTGAAGCAACAACTCGAGCAGTGGAAGCAGAATTTGCCAGAAGAATTGAGGAGAGAACCCGAGGAGGGGCAATCGTCAGTCCTGACATGCCTCATTCATCTTGCCTACAAGTATGGCCGGAACACTGATGATGAAACGTCCCTGAAATTCTAATGAGCTTCACAGTCACTTGCGCATCCTAGTCCATCGAAATGGATGGCTTCGAAACCGAGACGAAGAGGATAAAAAGGCCGCCCTCGCAGCTGCCTGTCGAATCAGCAGGATAGCGGAAGACATGCTCGCACAGAAAACCTTGCAATACGGCCAAATGCATTTGTGAGCGCTATTTCTTCTTAATTCTAGACGCTTTCACTAATATCTCAGACTTACAAGCCTGTTCGCGGCTCTCTGCATTCACGCTATCGACATCAAGTCGGCCGATGGGATCGGTCGCCAGCTCGCAGTTCACAGAGCCCAGATGTGTCATTTAGGACTGAAAGAAATTCAAAACTACTGGCGCATCAACAACAATGTCTTGGATCTCTTTTTACAATATCTCGACAAGCCCATTGCCAAGAGAATCTACAACGAAGACGCCGATGCTGCGGCAGCTGATGGGGCATCAGGATCCACGGCAGGCCTGAGCCCGTTCAACACAGCTAGCACACCCCAGAATCTTTCCACAGACACCGTGGAGCAAAGCAGATCGGACGCAATAGAGGACCAATACTTTAACCTGATGCAGACCAATTGGGAAGGCGAGCATGCCCTTGGTGATCTCGGCCTCTTCCTGGACCCGCAACTCTACGCCAACGGTCCAATGCAAGTCGAGGGCCTCAACTTCTTGCAGCGGTGCCTATGATGACGCCCCGGAATTGGCCTAGCGGATTTAAAAGTCAAAGAACGAAAGAAAATGCCTTCTAAGCATTCATTTTTTTCCCCGTGTAGCTGCCCTGGCCAGAAGCGCGTAAACCCTGATTGCATCATGGCAACATTCGGCTTCTTGAGCCGAGGGTCGCGACGCGGCTACTTCAGCCACCTGCAGGAAGAAGAAGCCGAGAGCATATAACCGAAGAGCCCGCTTACCCCACAGACCCCGCGATCAACACACTGTGCTCAGTCCATTCCCCAATTGGGATGGTTCCTCGGCGCGCGCTCTCCCCATTCCGGGCTTTACTCGCCGAGATGAAAGCTTGACGTCGGATGACGGACATTAGTCGGCTTTGATATCTTTCGAGATTATTGCATGTGTTCTTGCCTTCCCAACGATCCAATTGTTGTTGTTCTTTCAATCCCGCACTTGGACTTCAACACCAATCGCACCTGCAACCGCCAACATGGCCTCCCTTGCTCATCAGATACGACCAGCAATCTCACGCCGTACACCACACGGTAGGAGGTCCATAACCACCAATGCAACTGACGCGGCATCAAAACTCCTCCAGACCTTTGCCGGGAAAGATGTGACGCGCAAACAACTCTTCGATTCCAATCAGTTGCAGCGCCTCAGCTTGACACTCAATCGCAAGCAGCTGCATGCGGGAATCGACGTCTCCGCTGAACCGCCCAAGCAAGGCACGCCGCTTCCACCAGGGTATCACCTTGTTTACTTCACCCCAACAGGGGTCGAACGCGAATTGGGCATGGACGGGACGGACAAGACGTTCAATGCGCCAGCACCGTTCACGCGGCGGATGTGGGCTGGCGGGAAGATGCAGTTCATTGAGGGGACCTCGCTGAAAGTTGGCGAAGAGGTTGAAGAGCGCACGAGGCTTGTTGGCGCTACGCCGAAGAAGAGCCGCAGCGGTGACGAGATGGTTCTCGTGGATGTCGAAAAGGAGTTTTGGGGACGGGATGGGCTGGTTGTTAAGGACCAGAGGTACGTTGTCCTCGCCACCAATATTACCCTGCTTCTTTAGATGACTTACAAGTTCCTAGGTCATGGATCTTCCGCCCCGAAGTCAACGTCTCTTTGGCTGCGAAGACTGCTCCTCCGCGAGCTAACAGGCAACCGTCTTTTGGGGCGTCAACCATCACGGATGAGAATGGTTCAGACGGCGGTGTCCTTCGGCATCTTCGATGGTCACCCGTTGGCCTCTTCCGGTTCTCGGCTCTTACATTTAATGGCCATATGATCCACTACAACGAGCCTTGGACGAAGGATATTGAGAGGCATCCCGAGGTTGTGGTCCATGGACCCTTGAACCTGATCAACATGCTTGACTACTGGAGGGATGTCTACGGGCAAGACGGCAGGGAAGTGCGACAAGTTGGATATAGAGCAATGTCGCCACTCTACGCCGGCGATGAGTACACAATCCGCACGGCGTCTGTGGAACATAAGACGTACGAGGTTCTAGTGGAGAAGGGCAGCACGGTTTGCATGAAGGGTGAAATTATTGGCAGTTGAGTAAGAGGTTCAACCTCATAAATGCACGCTTCGAAGCTTCGATCATATGGAAATAGCTAAAACCATTGGTAATGCAACCTCTCTAGTTGATGACTCTATCTCATCCACTCCTGACGCCAAGCTTCATTACTCGAGCCATAAAGATGTATGCAGACACCAAGAAAGTGCCAATGATCCACAGAATCGTACCGAGGATGCCGTCCAGGTTGACAGTCTTTCATACGAACCGTTTAGACATGTAGAAAATTGTAAGATATTACGGGAGATAACTCACGGGAACGTTCGTGCCTCCACTCTTGCTGACCCAAGGGAAGGCTCTGTCGATCATCGCACTTTCATATCGATTACACTCCGTGCTGACATCTTCCGAGGATGGCCCCTCTCCAGTCTGGGCTTTCTCCTTCAACTCGAGAATTCGAGGAAGTGCATCAGCGCAGTCATGGAATGCCTGATTGCCTCCCATACCCCTAAACCTTGTGAGCAATTGCTTGTGTGACGTGAGTTCCTGGTCCAAGGACCATCAACTTACCGGTTTGGCTGCATTGCATGAACTGCGTCTCCGACGAGCCATACGCGAGGATGACCCTCGTCTCCAGTTGCTTTCTTGACGTTCTTGCGCCATGTTTTTGGCAGTTTGTTGCTTGCGCGTAATCTTGTAGCCGTAACTAAATCCTTGTTCTTGTCTTCCGACCCAGTCGTCAACATTGTGCGGCTATGATTGTTAGAACATGGATATATATCTAGCTTGTCAAGGGGTTTGCGCATACTACTCGGGCGCCCAGTCTTTGGTAGCCTCAAGACAAATATGGAGTGGGTCCTGCATCTCTGATAGTTCCTGTTGGTTCGGCACTCGATCTTTCGGAATCAGAAGCCCCCAGTAAAAGGAAGCCTCTTTCACGTTATATTTTGGTCCGCTCTCTGAATCATCGGCTGGCTGCTCAGCCTTTGGCAAGAACACTAAACACGGGTCAGTCATGCACGCAGCAGGACACTGTGTGGGCTTGAGGCTTACGTGCGTAGTACATAGAAATGCCGCCTGCCCATACCATGACTGGACTTTTTAGCAGCCTTGGTGGCAGCTTCTCAGTCCAGTCCTGTGGTAACGGTCCTTTGCTGAGAATCATCACATGGCTGTCGACCGGGACCAGATTGCGAGCTCCGACCTGTTTATTGATCTGCGACCATTTAGCTCAGTACTTCCGTAGAATAAAACTTGGAACCGTTGAGATCGTACTCTAGAATTGCTGCCGTCTGCCCCGATCAATAAATCGCATGTATCCGTGGATCCATCCGCGAGGTGAACTCGGACCGTTTCTTGCCCGGTCACATCTTTAATAATTTCGTATCCCTCAAAGGCTTTCCCGAAGTGAAGACACCCGTTTTCTTTCAGTGGGTTGACTAGAATATCGCGGAGGACCACCCGATTGATGCCCCACGATGCCGCGTACGAAGGCAGCTGCCCGAGATCAAGCAGGGTCTGGAACTTCGTGTTACATATCGCTGGTGCGGTGAGTCCTGTCGATGACATTTGGCTGAACTTCGACTGAATTGTTGCAATTTCGGATGGCTTCAGACAAGCCCGGAACCCTGCCAGCGCGCTCTCGCCGAGCCGAATTTGGAATCCTTCTCGTTTTGTGTCTTCCTCGTCCCGCTCGTAGACCGACACACCGACACCATTGTTGACCAGTCCATTGGCGAGGAGACAGCCGGCAAGTCCTCCACCAGCGATGATGACTTTGAATGGTACAGCCATCTTGTTGATCTCTTGACTTTTCTGAAAGTTTCGGTGGTCAGGAGTTATCTAGTTTATTACCATATATATAAGACATGATCTACGACTTCGGACACGAGCATTTACGACCACCGGCGAACTCGGACAACAGCATATTCCGTGTTACACAATATTTCGGCATTCATATTCGGCATCAACATCTTCTTGCCTAAAAAGATCTAACGAGGCAACTGGTGGTCAAAGTTTCATACCTCGCTGCGAGCCCCGCGAAGATCCCCCACCTCCGCCGCGGGATGTTACCCCACACATGTGCCTCAGTGACAAGGTTGAAGCTTCGCCTTAGGCTTCAGCTCTCACGTCCATCTTCTACCCCAACACGCTTTGACGCCTCGGAGGTCGGCAAGTGGACGACTCCGGCTACCTACCCACAGCGTTCGGAGCACGTCCCGATGTTGTGGTAGTATGTTACTGGCAGCATATACAAGCCATGAGGTCGACAAATTCTCTCATTGAAGTGCACTCAGTGAAGTCCAAGGAAGCGCATCCCAAGCACTTCGGACTCTACATCGCCAGCCCGGAAGTGTAAGGGTCAGTCAAAACAGCTTTACCAGTGTGGCAGGGGCCAAATCCTCCACATTAGTCGAGGTCTTGGCGTGAACCATCGCGGTCGCTGCGGCGGTGTTTACTCGAAATGGCTTAATCGCTCTAGAAAGTATCAGATTGTCAGTGACGTTCGAATCAAGTTGCACTGTGAACCTACCCTTCATCGTGTAGACACCAGTAGACTTTCTTTGGTTGCGAAAGCCACCGAATCTCATCTACGGCAAATGAAGCAGCAGACCCGTCGTAGGGCCGCCCATTGAGGTTTGCTCTCCCTGCAATGGCGAGGATCGCAACGTCTGGAGCAGGCTCAATGGCTTTCAGGATCCCTTCATAGCCTCCCAAATGTCCGTTCCAGAACAAGGTTTTCCCAGGACCAATAAGGAAGTTGTACGCCAGTTGGCCTCCATCATAATTCGAGAAGACATGACGATCTCGATCTTCCATGTAATCTGCCATTGATCGGGTACCCTCATCCATCTGGTCGGGAGGTATTATTTCCTTGAGCCTCATCAGGGCGTATTTCATACCCATGGTCACGTCAAGGGTGCAGACGTATGGTGTTGCTTCGCCTGTGTACTCTGTTCCGGTGTCGATTTCGTCCGGGATGTCATGGTGTCCACTTCCCGGCATGAGAGCATGCAAAGAGGGCCACACGTGAACGGACATGACTGCCCTCGAATGGTGCGGTCTTGCGGGTGCTCCCGGTGGGCCATTGGCGAGAGGTATCTTACCCGCCACGGCGGCGTCGCGATCGGCTTTTGTGAACATTGGAATTCGCTCACCGCCTGCGACAGGAAAGAGCTGAAACTCGTGAACGCCGGCCGAGCGCAGCAGGTTGATGGCTTCACCATTGGCAATGACGATGGCCCCAGTCTTCTTTGCTATTCTGTCGGCTCCTGGTAGGCTGCATGTGATCAGGGAATTGGCTATGACGAGGAGGAATGAAAACATCACTCACTGGTCAAAGTGTGCATGTGAGATGAATATGTAGTCCGCCTCAGTAACATCGTTAATGTCCAAGTACTTAGGGAGAGCGTAGGGCTTCTCCAGCCATGTATCAAGAAATATGACAAGGCCGTTGGCTTTCAAACGGAACGTCGTGGCCCCTGAATTTTCGTTAGCAAGCTGATAATAGGATATGACTGATAGAGAATGACAGACCGAACCACTCTATGGTTTCTGCCATCGTAATAGAAGCTTTATGTGCGGTGATGCGGTGCGGATGATGAATGACATTCACAGTGAAACCAAAAGAAAAACATCGATGTTCTACCCAGGTGTCAAGATGCATCATCTCTATTGTTTCTTTATCATGCTGGCGCAGCATATATACGCACACTCTGTTATCCGGCATCGGCATCGGCATCGGAGGGATTAAGATGTGCCGGCCACTCGCACAGGTCGGCACTTGAGTCCGCCCGAGGCCCAAGGTATTGGTGCCACACCAGATATGTTTCTCTTGCAAGGTGAACCCAATGGGATGAATTTGTTCTAATTAGGGTTTTAGACTTAAAATACGCGACACTTGATCTGTTGGTATTCTCCTTCAATTTTCCCGCTCCCATGGCATAAATCAGCGGACAGATAGCAGTACCGAAGGGCGACAGATGCGGTATGGTCGTTGTCACTTGTGTTCAAAAATTAGCTCAAAGCTGCAGAGCGTTTTAATCTTGAACATATTCAAGCTTCGTTTGATTGCCAATGGCTTGTCAAATTCTGATTATTGTCATGCGAAAACTGTTGAACGTACATGTGTCATCATGATGGCATCACAAGCCGGGGAATCTGTTTGGCAAGTTCCGGAATAGGCAATGATTAAAACGACTCGAAGAAAGGTCTGGAATCCCGTTTGAAACGTTGAGTCCATTGCAGACGTGCTATCTGGTATGTCAAGTGACTGTTCAAGTTGGTACGAAGATCGTGGAGTTGTAGCCAATCTGCTGGGCGACAGGCTGATATCGCCATCTGCTCACGTAACCTTCGAATGGATAGCTGCCTCCGTTCGTAGTTGCGTAGATCCCCAGTACGCCTCCGGTTCCCGCACCATCACCAGATAATAGGGCCGTGCTATATAACCCAACCGCCTCCTCTTTACCGCTTTGACCGACCGAGGAGGCGAAGAACTCATAGTGACTCTCATTTCTCGGGGAAATTCGCAGTCGGATTGCGTCCCCAAGCCAACCTTCGGGAACAGGAGCTGTTGTCGGTTCGGGTGCTGTAAAAGCGTTCACCGAACGAGCTCGCACTCGCAAGTACGGCTTGAGCTTCCCTGAAGACTCAGAGACGTCCTCCAAGTACACGATGCCGAGGTCGGCGTGCTGATCAGGGGTGCCGAAATTAGAGATGCCCATCTCGTCACCGGAGGACTTCCCGAAGCCGAGCTGAATATCAACGCTAAAGTTGAAGTATGTGTGTTCTTGTCTGCGGAAGAGTGCAGTCACGCCCTCAGTGCTGGTGTTGAAGTTAGGATCGGTAGTGAGGTTGGCGCGTGACGCAGTAAGGCGCAGTGTGTTTTCGTGGCCTGCTGGAGAGATTGAAAAGGAGGCTGCGTCGAACAGTGCTCTCCAAGACACCCAATTTGAAGGAAATTCGGATCCTGCCACAAAGTCTACCACGTCCGGCTCGCCTACCACAGGTCCGATACCCTGGCTTATCAATGATTGACTCGGCAAAGGACCGCTCATCCGACCTTGAACTTGGTCCGCAACCGGCCAACCCCCAGAAGGCCAGAAGAGTGGAAAGAGAACTGTCTCTCTTCCCATGGGATAGATCAACTCCTTGTACAATGTCGAACCTCCACGTGTTGATAATGCAACACCCCACCAATTCCCCTGTGCATCCTGAAAAAGATCCGCATGTCCAACAGTCTGGAAGTAATTACCGGTGCCCCTGTTCGAGACTAATGGATTACGAGGTGCTGCTTCCCAGGGTCCTTTGAGACTCTTTGATCGGGCCATAGTTGCAGAATGGTTCAGCTGTGTCCCGCCCTCCGCAATTAATAGGTAGTAATATCCGTCGCGTTTGTAAATGTGTGGCCCTTCCGCGCTTTGGCTGCCAGTACCAGCCCAAAGTTCCCATGGCTCGCTTGTGTTTCCAGTAGTCAGGTCAAGATAAGCGGCGATAATGGGTTCTCCGGCCGACGCAACAACCACGGAGCCGTCATCGTCGAAGAAGATGTCCGGGTCAATCGTGTAACCAGGTGTTTGAGGCCATATGGCGTTAGACCAGGCAAGGTCGTCGTGCGGATCCGTGGTGGTGAACACGACGAATCTGGGCCCTCCTAGCTCTGCGCTGGCCCAGGTTGAGATCAAGTAAAAGGTGCCATTGTGGTAACGCAGCGTGTTGGCGAACATTCCTCCTCCATTGCCTTGAGTTCCGCTTCGAATTACTGGGAATTGAGACACTCGGTTGACGGCGTTGCTGGCGAGCTTCCAATTCACAAAGTCTTTGCTGGCATAAACTGGATTTGCAGGGAAGGCCATGAATGTTGATGTCGTGCAGAAGACCGTGTCATTCCATTCAGGCACGAATGTGCAACTGGGATCCGAGTGCCACCCTGGAAGGATGGGATTGGTATATGATGTGTTTTCCTGGAGGCCAATGACATGAACTGGCAACATTGCCAAGGAAACCCAGACCGAAAGACGCATCTTACGTATGGCTGAAAGGTAGGCCAACGTGCATCTACTATGATGGAACTTGCTAGCTAAGACTGCGCGGCTACCTGAGAAAATGATGAAAGAGGAAAAACGAAGCAAAGTAAATGGTCATCTTCAGTTGTAATTTACATATGGTGGTATCTCGCCCCCTCCGGCTCCCCGCTCCAGGTAGCTTGAGTGGCAGCAGCCGACCCGAGAACGTGGACCCGAACCGAGCCGGAGTTGCAATTATGACGAGCCAGTGACATCTCGTCTCTCTTGATTGTAAAATGTCTAAGCAAGCTGAAATTCGACGATAGCGCGTTCTACTAGATCCTACTTGCGTTCGTAAGTTGAGTGTCGCTGGCAACCGGACGCTCGCAGAGCCCCGCTCTAAGTGATGACTCTTTACCGTGATCCGAGAGGCAGAGGGGTGTGCAATTGGTCGACGGAAGTACCAAAGCATTGAAAATAGAGGACCATCAAACTGATTTGATCCATTCAACAAGCCCAGGTACCCTTAGTGTTTGTGATGATTGGTAAGTTTTATGCGCCTGTAACGCTTTGAGACTGGGCATGTAAAATGGGGTTCCGTCGATGAGGGCTTACAGAGGTTACAGTTGCCAATTGAGCTACATGACGGTGCAACTATAATCTATCTTCAAGTACGTTGGTATGTTGCTAAATTCTAATACATGGTCAAAAGTTCCGAACCCATGTGGTCTTACATGTATAGGTTCATTCTCTGTCATGGTCATCCTGCATGCGCCGGCGGTAGCTGGGTATTGTACTTCGCAACCAAACTGTCCAACATCGTCCTAGGCCATGATATAGCTCAAGGGCTTCACTCGGCATGCCACTCAGCGGTCGCAACACACGCACTACACGAAACAGTTAAGATACATGTCGGCAAAAATGTTTGGATGGCTTGATAGAAAATCATACTTGAACGGCGGTGTACCCATCACCCACGACTTGCGTACACTGAGGGTCTGGTTGTTCTTTCGTTGCACAAGGGAAGGCTCCAGGTTTCAAGATGGCATCACAGACTAGCTGAGGCGACTAAGATAACCACAGCGCGATTAGCACACCCTTCAGAAGCCTGTTTGGAGACCAGACAGATACTCACGCAGCGTCTAGTACGAGTTCTGCATGCACCCATGGCGTTGCCAGTTAGACTTAGCACCAGCAGAGCAGAAACTATAGAAATTTTCATCGTGAGGAACAATATTCGTCGTGAGTGTATACAAGCAGTGGAGACGCACACACAGTGACCGCATCGTTCTATAGATACACGTCTTGGATGTATTTATATTGCGGATGCAGTTGTCATTCATACTACATTAGTCAGGGAAGCGTGGAAGCGGTCGCCGGCAAGTTGCTGCTTGGCCCCGACTGGATTAGTTCATCCTATCAATTCCGCCTCGACTCATCACACGTCAATCGTGAAAATACCGGGGGAGCGGACTCTCCCAGCAGTATCACAAACCCCATAATGCCAATGAAACTTTTCGGACAATCTTTGCGAATCAAAGGCTTCTCCTATCTAATGAAGACTGACTCGTCGAGCGATCCTGATCGGGCAACTTCATACCGACTTAGGTAAATATCTGCCGAAGTAGGCAAATAGCTACCGAACCATATGATTTAGCTACACGGAGAAACCTCAACAATCTTTCAGAATCCCAGTCTTCCCACCGTTATTGGCACAGCCTTCATCAAAACTCTGTTTGGTGATTGAGTTCGAAATACAGCACTGCATCGCGTTAGCGTTGTCCGTTTGCATTTGTTGGTGTATGGCGGGCAAAGACGTACCACCCCGGGAGAACCGGGCAGAGGTGTTCCATAAGCTTGCCAGCACATGTTGTCTGAAGGATTCTGTGCGCCATTAGACATCACACAGATGTAGCCTTTGTAAACACCGCCGAGTACAATGCTGCCGTAGTTGAGCGAGTTAGCAAGTCTATCGGCCAAACTCAGCCAGCGTTTGGATTGAACCCACGCAGCGTTCGCCAGAGCAACCGCGATTAACTTTGCTTTCATTGTAATAACGAGATTACCGCACGAGAACTGACAGTGTGTAGCCGGTGATGCAGAAGTTACCTTCAGCGGTAAAAATAGAGCCGCACGTGGTATTCAGCCGCGAAAGCAGGGTGCGTCTTGATTTTCATCTGCGTTCGAAAGAAAAAAGGGACTGCGCTGACTTTGGACTCAATTTATACATGTGCTTGTGTCTCAACCGGGGCGATCCTCGCCTCTGCGAAACTTGATACATGGAGCCATCATTGGGGCAAAGCACACATTTACGCAGAATTGGGTCAAGCACAACACCCGCTAACTAATAATAGACATCGGCCGTAGTATCAGCAGGAATTTCTGTAAGGTCCATGTTAGAATTCACCCAGATCGCGTTCACTGTGCACCCAGGGGCGACACTACATGGCAAATAGTGACTAGCGCCATGGAGCTCTTTCGGTGGACCATCGTACACAATGAACCAGTCTCTACTCTGTCAGATTTGCTCCCGAGAAACTCAAAGTGATTGTAAAACGTGCCTTTTTCGAAACGGTAAAGCATAAGGAGTATAGATGTAGTGATTCGGAAGCAACTATCGTGTAGGTCTAGGCGGGACCAAGATCACATCTATTTGCGTGATGATGTTACTCATACCCAACGCTCCCAGAACCTTGTCCCTCATTAGTTAACAGATGAATTGTCAGACGCTAGAACTACGGATCTGTCAAGTCGATCATAAAATGATTGCATCAAAAATCCTTACGACCAAGCCACACATTCTGACATCACACCGCACCGCCGGCATGGACACGTCCAAGTACTTAACCAAATCCGCGTAATAAACCATCTCCAATGCTAACAATACAGCTAGCCATCATTCAAGTTTGTCTCGAGACGTGCTCCAGTCAACCCCAAAAGTGAATGAATTATTGGCAGATTCTAAACTTGTAATGGCGGTTGCCTGGTCCTCTTTGCTCGGGCTTGCGACTCTGCTGACGTATGACTTCATTCAACAGGTCAATTTGCCATCCGTATTACTCAAACACGTGTCTTGGCAGTTTGTTAGTGGATGGTCCCATCATACTTTGCTTTCATGGTCTTACCCAAGTTCAAAGAAGAAGGCTTCTTTGTGCCAGAAGCGTCAGTGCAACGGCAATTCAGTGTCTTCTTATCACCAGCAAGACCACAGTCACAGAACTTGAAGGACGGACTTTCGATTTGTTAATTTTGATTGGAGCGGGGTGCGGAACGTAATTGAACTTACTTGCTGGGGCGGCACTGTAGACATAGCGGCAAATCGGTTGTTAGACGCTGAATCATAAGCTTGCAGAGAAGAGATGTCCGGAAAAGGTACGATATGCGGGAGAGGCTTACGACAACTTGGCCTCCGACATTGGCGAGGCAGCTTCTCAAGTCTAGGCTTGAGTCATTCGAGTATTCATTGTCAGCGGTGAAGCAGAATGCCTTAATGCTGGTGGAGAAATACGACATTCCGGAGCATGACCCTGAGAAGTCTTTTGCAGCAACTTGGGCTATAGGTACTGCTGTGAGCAGAGACAGGAGTGTGTTCATACGCATGATGAGTAATGAGTAGCGTGGCTGGAAAGAAGTTGACTTATTTGTGGAGAGAAATGATCGTAGTAGAGAAAAGAGCGTCTTATGTATCGACTTTGGCTTAAGGTTTTCGACAATCTATTTCTTTCCCCCTCTGGTTCGTGGCCAATCTCCCCTTGACTGACATGAGTCGTGAGGGCGGCCTTTACACAACTTTCTTGGTGCAGGGCGATTTCCATGGAAACGTATTTCAAACTGTGATTCTTCTATCATCTGGACGCAGGTCAAAAAGCGGCACGTGGCTTATTGCGATTCAAAGGATGGGGCACGCATGCAAAACGTGGCCGCTATGTAAGGGCAGCAACAGTGGTCGACGTGGACTGCTTGTCCTGACTCGCGGTCCCGAAGCCGCCATGACCAGGTCCTTCGCCGAATCCGATCATAGACGAGCAAGAAATACTATGAAAAAGCATAGAACGATCTCGCAATAAATGATTACAAAGATGATGATGCTATTCTGAAGTTATAACTCGATGAAAAATATTCCAGAGCCACGATGCGTGGATCTAGCGTGGCGGTGGGGTACCAAGATTCCAAAGGCCTCCTGATGGTCTTCCACATCATGCAGAAAAATGAGTTATTCTGGTCCTAAAGGCGATTCTCTACGAAAGCAATTTTATACTGAAAATGCTTTGTCGATCGTGCCGTCAACCCTCGCACCAGCAATCGCAGTTGCCGTCTGAAGTCGCCATCGCTAGGAAGTTCCTTGTTTGGCACTGGGATTGTCAGTAAGGCGGACGATGGGGGGTAACTCAAGGTTAATGAGGCGCAGCTTACCGTGGAACTGCAACGACCACTGCAAGCCGTTTTATCGGCATCACCGCAATTGCTTTGCCACTGAACATTTACCACATCAGTGCTAATTCCCCTGTTGCTTGCTGCTGTACTCACGGAAGCTGGGGTGGATTTAAAGCAATGGACGTCCCTGACGGCTGCGGTTGCCGTCGAAATGTAGACGGCAACAATGCAGTAAGTATGGCTGATCTTCATCGTAAATGTCTGATTTCAACTGGACCGGCATGTCTAGTCTGTCGAGTGGAAGCTAGATAACTTTAAATAGTCAGTATGAACCTTGCCATTTGATCTGAGTGCCTCAGTCACTGACTCGTCTGGTAACAGCTGTTTTGAGCCGATTAATCTATTCCGTACGAGTGGCAAAGGCCTCGCTTCACAATTGTTCTGGGCTTCAAGGCTGTCGAGCCCGTCCGTCCGATTATGATCAGAGGGATCCCAATTTCCCGCCCGCATTTAAGCTTGATTGAGTGGAGAAACCTCGGGGCCCGAACTGCCGTTTTTGTTTCCCTTGTCTTCTGCGACCAGAACACTTGTCCCGCTACGAGACAATAGACTTGGATGTTCCTACAGGGCCCATACGAAGCCACGGTTGGGGACGAAGAAAGAGTGTTTAATCTTCTTTCAAATGACATCCGAGGTACCTGAGCTAAAAGCGTACCAGATATCCTGAGAGTAGACCTTGCTGCTGGCTTTGGCAATAAATCTCAGGAGACGCCTGACGGCCCCAAGAGTGATTTAGTGAGATACCTTATCCGCCCTCACGTTTTGATCTTAGTTTTCTTCCTTCGGCCACCTCGAAATTTGTGACTGCAGCCTGGAATATCATGTGAGACTCAAATGTGTTTCCGTTGCTGCTATAAACCATTCTGCTGTTCATGCGCCTGACGGTATTGCGCCAAGGCTCACCGCCATTGTAAACCCTAACGTCGAAATCGCTCATTAACGTGGGAACGTGGAATTTGGTTTTTTTACTTGGCTTTGACAAGTGACTGCAACGTACATGTCACGATTAGTAGGCAATTTTCAGATCTTTTGGTCGACAACAATTCTTACGACCGCAGCGTGAAAGCTCCTGATCACAATGCAAAAATTCTTATCTGCTAGAAGATTTCTCGGAGAATGATGGGTTTTATTGGACGTTATCAGGGGTCTTATTGGATAAAAATACATATGTATGTAGCTACTTCAATTAAAATTTTGCGAAGTGTCCTCAAGACCTCGCCCACGGCCCAGTGGCTTAGACGTGGTCCGCTGAACATCATCGGCCTAAAAGGAGAGGCCGAACTGAGCCGGAGAGACCATGGAGTGAGGAGTCATGATCGCCAACGGTGGCGCACCGAACCCCTAGACCTGAGTTGAATCATCAATGTCTCTCGTCAAGCCTAGATCCCTGAGTTTGGTGAGGCTGTTTGACGGATATTGATGTGAGCGGCAGTTGCTATCGCGCAAGTCCATAGTAATATTGCTTCGTAGGGCCATGTCTTGTTTGTATACGTTAGGCGCTTTTCTGTACATGCTGCTTGATATGCGCGTTCGGATCCGGCTTCATGCAAGAGGGTGTATCCGGAGCGCTCTGGGTGGTCGTGATGCCACGCGTGGGAGCACATGTGCTGCTACCATAACTCTTTTGGCCGGAGAAGAGATCCAATCGTTCCAAATATTCCCAGTGGCAGGAGAGATTTATGCGAGACATTTGCGAACTTCTCTACAACCTAACTTTTTGAGTATGTTCTGGTCGTAAGCTCAGCCTGTGCCATCTGGTTTAGAGGATGTAAAAGATACGTGGCCCAGCCCACGTTTCTCGCGGCCCTTCTTCCAGTGACCAGCGAGCAGAAATACCCACAGCCCACCAGACTATTAGGAAGGCAAGAGCAATCCCAATGGCGTCGTCGGCGGTTACATGTGGATTCCAGAATGATATGGCCAACAACGCGGCGAAGGTGAGGGCAATGATGAATAGGCCAATGATACCTTTCACGCAGAAGCTGTCACTCATACCACCCCCGATGTCGCTTGTGATCCGCATGCTTTCTGGTAGGCCCAGTTTATCGTGAACTTGTTGAATTCGTCGTGCAAACGCTTGCTTTTGTCGGAGTATCGAATATCTCAGCAGTGCACCAAGTGCGGTGACAACGAATACTTGGCCCCAAGAGTCAGACGTTACTAGTTGAGCCATCTCGGAGTAGGTCTGAGCCAAATGAAAAGGGAGTCTGTAGGGAGAAATGAAAGCTCCAATGTAAAATCTTCTAGAAGAATGAGCTAGGGTGGATGTTGTAGCCCGGAGCTTTGATATCCTGAGCGATTGATGGGTTTGGTATGTAGCGGGCAAGGCTCTCGTGCCACATTCTTAACTGGCAGAGGCCATGGGAGATCCAAAAACTAATTGTTAAAGTTTGATCAAACCACCCAGTCTTGCATAGTAACCCTTCGGGTGCCAGTGGACTACAGCTTTGAGACATGTTTTGTGATTGCCAATTACCATTCTAAAAGGTCCTCCCAGCGCCCAAGGACCGGAAGCCCGATGACCTTTTGATCGAACAGGAGACGGCACAAGACCTGAGATCAGAACATGTAAGGACGTCTTTATTGGAACATATTTATAGTTTTTAGTCGATTCCTTTGGCTTTATTCGAGATGCATCCTCCCCACAACTCCGCGATCATCTCGCCTCGTGTTCCGCATGTGGCGTGCCTCCATTTCGATTCGATCCGCAATGCCCATAAAAACCCAAAAAGCAAAGCTCAAAAGGAGAACAATCAGGGCGTCGGTGAATGTAACAAGGGGGTTGTATGTGGCAGCTGTCACCATCATACAGAACAGGATGCCGGTGAGAATGAGTCCAACGACGCCATACACACAACCGCAGTCGCTCATGCCGTCTTGGAGGTCGCTTGTGATTCGCATAGAGTTTGGCAGGCCCAGTAGGTCATCCAGTCGTCTCATCTGTCGTACGAAGGCCGCTTTGTGCGGTAGAATCAACCATCTTAATAGTATGCCGTGCGCTTCTTCGATCATCACTTGCTCCTGGATTTCCATGTGATAAGACAAGGCTCGATCCATCCAGCCCTTTTGGTTTGTCATTTTCGTGATCGTTTTGTGTTGAAGGAGATGCTGATTCTCGAAAGGAGAATATATGTTGACGAGGTCTGTCGTGGGTGTGCTCTGGGAGGCAAATCGATGCTTGTAATTTTGTGTTACGGCGTCGTCAGGAAAAAGGTGATGTGGATGGCTAACGGGACGAGTTTTTATTTAGGAGCGTATTTTTGAGGAAGACTCACAAATGGAAAAGGGTTCCACAGATACTTAAAAGCCTGCCTGAAATAAGAATTGGCGATCCTGTTGGAGATGTAAAAAGCTAGCAAAACGCTTGCACGGACAGGTCAAGTCCCACAGGAACCATACAGTTCCGTGCCATTTAGCTGAATGATGTCCTAACCATATATTACACTACGAGTACAACCTGTTCACGGATCTTGAGCATCCAATGAAATGGGAATACTGAGTTTGAGTACATCAAGTCCTACCCACCCTTGTGGACTGAAAAAATGTCTGTAGACGGATCTCGCCCGTTCCACTTTTCACAATGACCTTATGCCTGACTGAGGCCTGCATAAGGTACCTAACCACGTAAAGGAATTCACCATACAAGATTTGTGATCATACAAGCCCCCTGTGCTATTGCAGCCAGCTCTTCTGGCCATCGCACATGTTATTCAATGGTTTGAATTGTTCAATATGTACTTGAAGAGAAGGAAACAGCCCTGCCCCTTTTCACAAAAACTCAGAGTCAACCCACCACTCCTTCTTGAAGTCCTTGCCGAACAGGTCATCAGCCTTGACCGGCTTGTCAATAGTTGAGCTGAAGTTGGCTCTGGGACCGGCAGCGCCGGGGCCAACGTTGTTGTACTCCTTGAAGTAGATGTTATCCGTCGGGGAGGTCTTGTCCCAGGTGGACCATCCCTCGGGCTTGACCACATCGCCCAACTCG
Source organism: Colletotrichum chrysophilum (assembly GCF_026319265.1). Taxonomy (NCBI): domain Eukaryota; kingdom Fungi; phylum Ascomycota; class Sordariomycetes; order Glomerellales; family Glomerellaceae; genus Colletotrichum; species Colletotrichum chrysophilum. The sequence continues at coordinate 6,073 of NW_026517448.1, read as the reverse complement.
CTGTCCTGGAAGACAACCCTGGCGAACGTCCTCCATGGACGACCCAGAGTGACGGACGCGGGCCCGCTGGTGCCGGTGACGTTGGCCTTGTTGAAGACGTAGAAGGAGGTGTTGTTGTCGGCGTCGCGGCCGTTGGCGGTGATGTATCCCTTGCCGATGGTGTTGATGTCGCACTTCTCGAACCAGGCGATGGCCCTCAGACCGAAGACGAAGTCGACGGCGCCCTCGATGAAGGACTTGGCGTAGATCTGGCGGCCCTCGTTGGCGTAGATGGTGTCTTGGTAGCCGGTGAGCTTGCAGGCGTAGAATCCGAGGTTGGTAGCCTGCGCGCTGACGGCGAGAGCTTGGCCGAGCTTGTCAGCCTGGCCGAAGGTGTTCTCGATGTTGAGGTTGTAGATCTTCATGTTGTCGGACCAGAGGCGGAGGGTGGCGGTCTGGTCGTTGCTGGTGAGGTTGGCAATCTGGCGGGAGAGGTTGCCGGTCAAGGTGGCTTGGTTGGCTGCGTAGGAGCGGCCGTCGCAGGTGTAACCCTGGATCGTGATGGGACCGGCATGGTTGGGAATGCGAATCTGCTCAGAGTAGTTGCCGGGGTAGACAAAGATCGTCTGCTCCTCCGTGGTGTTCGTCAGGGCAGCAACCGCCTGGTTGAAAGTCGGGAAGCTGTTCTCTGTCTTTCCCGAGGCGTCGACGATGACTCCTTTTCCAGAGAGGCTGGTCTCTGCGTATTTACCTCCGCATTTGCGAGAATCATCAGTGCCAACATTGAGGGCGACTTCGAGAGGAACAGCAGCGGCAAAAGTGGCCAGGGCCAGAACAGGGAGTAGCGCAACCATTTTTAAAAAGAGTGTAAAAGTAGGAACGTGAGGTTGGGAGACTGCCATTAGAAATCAGATGGACGTGAAGATCTTGCCCCCCGGGTATTTAAACGGCCATCCGGGAGTTCCAGCCTTCCGCAACCCGCCGATCTGGTACTATTCTTTTTCCTCCGCGACATCTTTTCGAGGGCCTATCCTTGCGCCCTGCTCAATTGGGTTCATCTGGATGCTGTCAATAGGGTAGTATCCAATTACGCCGCCGGGGCCACGGCATTTGGGACATGGATAGCCCTGCAAATGCGGAGTGCAGAGACAGTGCATACGGAGCGTGTGGAGGAACATTCCGCCAATGGCGGCGTCTCCCCCCTCAAAATGATGCCAAGCACAAGCCTCTTTCGGTTTCCCCTTCTCCCCTGGTACGCGGACTGCAAAAGCCACTGTGCGGCTCTTGGCTCAAGTACATAAACGCAAATAAACGTGAGATAAAATTTGCGAGTCAAGCTTCGCACGGCGGCTGAATTCCAGAATCCCCGAGTCCATTGGTGGAGAAGTTTGCTCGGTTGGACGCAGGGTCGCGCATGCCACCAACCAGGCTCTTGCGTGAACGCCACGTCCGTGATCATGAGATGCCGTGGGCCTTTCTTTTGGTGTTCTGGCATAGATGGGCTAGTCCCGAAAAGCAACCTGCATGGCAACATCGTGTGCCTCGGTTAGCCACAGACATGTTGACGCGTGCACGGGAAAAATTGACGAGGAGAAAAACACCGTCCGTTGCCCACCCGCGGAATCCATGGCGCGAGAAACCGATTCATTCACGGATGGGTGCGATCAGATGGTTTCACGAAAGGTTAATTGATTGGTTTATATCGATCATCTTAGTGCCCCTCGGGCCAGGACTGAGTTGAATGCTTGGCGGTTGAGTCGGTAGCGTGTGGATCTTTCTGAAACTCCCCCTCAATATCGAGAAACCAGGATCTTCGTTTGGAAACACAGTTGCTCAGGCCTCTCTGAGCCCACTGAACGGGACCTCAAGTCCTCGATGGCTATGCAACTAATATCAACAAGTGAGGGTATTGAGTGATCAGAAAGTCTTTCATGTAGATGTTGGGAAAAGGGGTTGCTGAGTCTAACTGGTTGTTGTCAAGTAGGGTCGCATTCGGTTCAGCCGGCAACTACACCATTGCCTGTTGATCGGAAAACGGCATAGAATATTCACTCTGCAACGCTACCGAGAACTCCAACGTGTCCTGCTATTTCATGTTCAAGAAAACTCGTATTGTGAATGATTTGTTGTTTTACAATCTTTGTCGCTATCTTGCTTGTGTCACTCTAGAACTGACTACGGCGCGCAGGTGACCCAGACATGGGCTCGAAGTCGTTTGTTCCCATGCGGTTGACGCTAGGTAAGGGGAATACGATGCTAATAGGCGACGTCATCCTCCCCGGACGTCTTCTTCTGCTGTAAGGGCGGCGTCTGGACCTTGACCGACTAGTTACATCCCATGATCCTACCCTGGAGCCCAACTCGCTCTCCGCAAACCCCACATCACTCAGATTGTCCATCTCCTCCAACTCTCGTTCCACCGCAGGCGGAGGCTCAGCTTTGAACACTGCCTGTATGTCACCATGGGGATTGAAGCCACTGAAATTCCAATGCAGCAGCGATTGCGAGCGCGCTCGTCTCGGGTGCGCGACCCTCCGTCTCTCAAGTGCGCTTATGAGAAGTAAAGCCGGGGCGTTGAGTGCCCGGATAAGAGTGACGTTGAGATTGTGGAAAGAGCGAGATGTGAGTGCTGACTTGAGCGGCAGTAGCACAGCAAGAGCGAGTAGGTTGAATGGTGGCGGGTATGCAAAGATCGAGTCGCTTTTTACTCCGGCGAAGGTGATGACGGCTCGGCGGAATTGAATTTCCGCCGGCGCATCCGCGATAATCTTGGAGAAGGTATTGCTCAACAAGGCCACAAGCAAGGTGAGAAACAGAATGTTTCCAAGGAATGCGAACGCAATCATGAGAGCGGGCCCAAGGATTGGGTGGAAATCGGGAGACCGATCGATACCGGTACCGTCGAGACCGAACCAGGTCCAAATGAGCCACTTGCAAGTCTCGTACCACGTCAGAGATGCCTGGTCCCCAACTCCTGAAGTGGCGGCGTTGCTCCCGATGAGCCACTGAAGAGCGAGGAGGAAGCCCGCAAAACACCAGATGGAGATGAACGTCAGGAGAGTGAAGTCCTTCATCATGGCGTGCATTGCTATGAAGACGATGTTGTCGGGCATAATGGTGAAAGCCACTCTTGTGAGGAGGATAGGGGCTGCCACACAAAGGATGTGCACGCCGTACCCATCCGCGATAACCCCTCCATACCCCAGTACATCGTATATCCTGGCGAATACATAACAGCTGAAGATGAAGCAGAAGCTAATGTCGAGGAATGACCATAAAGTCTGAGAGTGGACCGCCCAACCGTGCTCGATAATGGCGGCAAACTCATTAAGGGTCCACCCGGCTGTGTAAATGGCGAAGAAGCACTCCCACCCGCTTAACGTGGGACTGCTACGGTTTACCATCGTCAACATGTACAGCGCGACGAGAGTCACAAACTGACAGAACTCCGTCACTCGTCGTATCCAAGGAACCAGCATCCGTCTTTCGTCCAGTATTGGCGCTCGATGTGGCTCGTAGAGCGAGACTGAGATGAACTCATAGTGATCGGGCAAAATGTCGACGAACGACAGGGGCGTGTAGGTCACAACCCCTAGGTAAACAGCGTCGACCAGTCTCTGACATGCAGAAGAGCTGAGAAAGACCTTGCTTTCGGATATGATGGCTAGCTCAAGGGCTGTGAGCTTTCTCTCATGTCCATCGCGTCGCTGGATCGGCCACTGAAGCTGTCGGCATTCGCTTTCCACCTCTTCGGGCGCACCTTGGAAGGGGTCGAAACCTTCGACAAGGACGTGAGCAAGGATCAAAAGGCCGATTTCACCTGGATGATCTTCATGGTATCGGCGCAGTACGCGGCTTGCAACCAGTTCGCAGAGTGCAGCGCGCGCCACGTTAACAGTCTGGTGAGCTGTACTTGTATGTTGCCTCAAGAATTGGATGCGATTCGCCAGTAGGCAGTAGACTACACCGAGATCAGTTCAAATGTTGAAATCAAAGCGAGCCCAAGAAGCCGTACCGATCGTGGGATCATCGGGATCATAGAGTCTGTCAACAAGAGGGCGGACGACGAGGGAGTTCATCCGCGGTTCTCGCAGTTGATCCAACGTGTAGGGGTCATCTTCAGGTTGATGTTAACAATGTTTCTCTCATACCAACGATGAAAGCGACCTACCTATGCTTGCTAGGATGAGTCGTCGAATTCTGTCGGGACATGTCAGTCATTGGTGTAGTTGATCGTCAACCTACGGTAAGCCTCACCGATGAATTGTGAAATACACCGACGGCGGGATCTCTGTGCTAACGCTCCCTGTAGCGCTCGCTGAAATGTGCCTCTCAGCTTCTAAATCAGGTTCGATGCCATTTGCGCCAGGCGCCTCTCCCTCTCCATCACCCCATGGTGACAGCGGTCGAGTCCAATCGATGAGATCCGGGGTCCGGGGGGCCTCGGCTTCTTCCATCTGACGTCAAAGATTCGGTATCGGAATGTTGTCTAAATGGTTTCGGAGATTTGTTTGGTGGCGGATTTTGGCGTGTTATGTGACAACCTCTCCAGCACTTCCCTTCCAACCCGGTCCGATGCACGCCCTCGCTAGCCCGGCAACTCTAGATAGCGAAACAGCCGTTCGTATTGGACATGTTGAAAAGCGGTGGTAAAGAGATGGAAGAATCGCAAATAGCTAAGCCTGGGCGGCCTCCCCCGTGAGGGGTTTATTTACACCACGCCGCTCGTCCCCCTGACTCGATGAATTGTCACAGCACTAACGCGATCCGATCAGCATGCACTGCCACGCTCGGGTACCTGACGTAGATGGACTAGAGCCGCGGCAACATGCGGCTCACCGACAACCTTAATTTCCTCACCGAGGTGAAGAATTTGAATATCAGATGATAGATTAGTTTTGAGACAACACGTACTAGGTCGAGAATCCAAAATGAAATGGCGAGCCACATTCATAGATAACACAAGAAAAGAGAACACTTAACGGACTGTGTCACGCAAGAGAAGAAGACGACGCTTTGCGGGTTGCAACTCAGACTACACAGCAACACGCTGATAGAGGAGGAAACATCATCTTGATGCATCAAAAGTTGTGGGAGATTTCTCACATCGAGCAAAAAGTAATTGAAAGGGACGAGACTCGAACTCGCGCGGGTTGCCCCACCAGGAAACAGATGTTAAGCTGACCTTAACCTGGCGCCATAACCAACTCGGCCACCCTTCCATGGGCACCTGGTTGATGAACCGGTGATTGTTGACGGCGAGCTTCGGATTTGTGAATATGGAGCAAGGCTGGCTAGGGCTTTGCCCAGACCAACCGACCTGTACGGGTACAGCGCGATCCCTGTTCGATGAGTGGGTCCCGTTCTGGATGGCCAACCTCATTTGTCTCACGGATCCCGTCCACTTTTTTGGGTGGTTATCCTGAGCAGTCGCCGTTTTAAGACTGAGCCGACCCTGAGCCGACCCTGAGCCAGGCCTTAAGTACCTGAGCAAGACCCACCAACGTACATGTGCATGCTATGTCAGCACATTGCACACCCTATGCACACCAAACTGTGCAAGCATGGATGCACAGGAGTGTGTATCTAATTATTCGGTATGCATAAATTCTGTCTCCTCGGTAGAAGAATGCAGAGCAAAGACCCGTTAAAGTAGGACTTGCTTTTTAATACCATAACGAGCTTAACTGACTTGTGACATGTAATTAAACAGCTTGAAGACTTAAGTTGTTTAGCCAGCCAAGCTGCTTCGGTCAGGTACCATTGTAAACAAAATTATTCACACTATTTCTGTCAAATGAGAGACGTTAAATGATCACGAAGAATACCAACACGTGGGTGCCTAATCCATGTGAAGTACATTATGTGTTGTTAATCCGCAGAGAGTTTTATTCACAGCTCTTCTTCAGTATGTACTAAGCCATTTGGCGAGAAGCTTTCACCCAGATATACGATGTTACGGTCAGCTATCCGACAGTAGGGTCTGCTAACAGAAGTTGGGGATTGACGTTAAAACAGTACACTGGGGTCGTGGTCGTAGGTCGTAGGCTGTAGTAGATCAAGTCTTCAGAGGCTAAGGTGATCAGTCTTAGAC